>NW_016107612.1:1962309-1993272 GCF_001604975.1 Cebus imitator
TGTTGACCAGGATGGTCTCGATCTCTTGACCTCGTGATCCACCCGCCTCGGCCTCCCAAAGTGCTGGGATTACAGGCTTGAGCCACCGCGCCCGGCCCCCACAATTTTTTTAAAACCTTGGCCTGGCACAGTGGGTCATGCTTGCAGTCCCAGCACTTTGGGAGGCTGAAGTGGGAGGAACACGTGAGACCAGAAGTTCAAGACCAGCCTGGGCAACATAGTGAGACCCCCGTCTTTTTTTTTTTTTTTAATAAAAAAAGGAAAGAAAGAAAAAACCCTGTTTGGGCTTCCCTGTTCTGAGTGTACTCCCCTGCCTTTCTTCCAAGAGTGGGAGGAAGGCAAACAAAATCACCTCCACCACACATAGGAAACCTTCACCCCAACAAAGGACTTAGATCCTGAAGAGGACTGGTAGGTGGGAGGAATCTACCTGATCTGGTCCTCTCTCCCACAGTAAAGACTTGCTTTTGCTCTAGAGCGTGCCGGGTTTATGGCTCTTCCTGGCTGACCAGGTTTGGACCCAGGACAAACAAGTCAGGTGGAGGGCGCCCTCCAGGTCAGCATCTAGGGCAAGGGTCATGGCTGAGCTCAGAGGCCGCAGGTAACCTCTGAAGCCTGCATTCTTTTTCCCCCATCACAGCTTCCTTCTAAATATTCTGATTGCTATTCAGTGTTTTACTGTAAACAGAAAGGAAAAAAAAATTTATCATAAATGTCAGGTACTTTTTTTTCCCTTTCTTTTCTTTTCCCTCCCCTCCCCTTTCCTCCTTTCTTTTCTCTTTTTTTCTTTTCTTTTCTCTTCTCTTCCTTTCCCCTTTCCTTTCCTTTTTCTTTTATTTTCTGAGACAGAGCTTCGCTCTTGTTGCCCAAGCTGGAGTGCAATGGCACAATCTTGGCTTACTGCAACCTCCACCTCCCAGGTTCAAGCCATTCTCCTGCTTCAGCACCCCAAGTAGCTGGGATTACTGGCGTCCGCCACCATGCCCAGCTAATTTTTGTATTTTTACTAGGGATGGGGTTTCACCATGTTGGCTAGGCTGGTCTCGAACTCCTGACCTCAACTGATCCACCGGCCTTGGCCTCACAAAGTGCTGGAATTACAGGCGTGAGCCTCCACGCCCGGTCTCATGTACCTTTTCTAGTACACAGAACATTCTGTACCCTAAGTAGGATTTTGATCCCTTGTTAGTTTCTTTCTTCCCTCAGCAAAACTCCCACCTTCCCCAAGCTGACTTCAGACAAGACCCAGCACTTCAGCAAAGATGGGTAAGACACCAGAAATAACTTAGGGCAACATTCTTGTCAGATGGAGGGACTTTTTTATCTCCTCCATGAATTTATTTCTGCTTGCTCAGCCCTCGGATTAAGTCCTGGACTTAGCCTCCTGTGTTTATCAGCCCATTGCAAACAACTGCACTGACTCCTCCACCTCTTATCGCTGACGTGGTCCAGCTGGCCTTTCCTGCCCTAGGCCCATATCCATCACCAAGATCTTAGGAATTAACCCCTGGGTGTAGTTCTTTGTGAACAGGCTCCAGCCTCCTCCCCAATACGTACCTTACCTTGTACCCCTGGCATTAGCCAACCCTGTCTTTTTTCCAGGAAAGGACCCTGAATATCACGCAAGCTCTTCCCTCCGGTGTCCTCATAAGAGCACACCTGCATCTAATTTGCTGCATATCTTAGCAGCCTTTTCTTTCTTTCTTTTTTTTCTTTCTTCAACTTTTAAGTTCCGGGGTTCATGTGCAGGTTGTGCGGGTTTGTTACGTAGGTAAATGTGTGCTGTGGTGGTTTGCTGCACTGATCATCCCATCACATGGGTATTTTTCTTTTTTTGAGATGGAGTCTCACTCTGTCACCCAGGCTGGAGGGCAGTGGCACAATCTTGGCTCACTGTAGCCTCTGCCCCCTGGGTTCAAGAGATTCACCTCTCTCAGCCTTCCAAGTAGCTGGAGTTACAGGCACCTGCCACCACACCTGGTTAATTTTGGTATTTTTAGTAGAGATGGAATTTCACCATGTTGGCCAGGCTGGTCTCGAACTCTTGTCCTCAAGTGATCTGCCCGCCTTGCCTCCCAAAGTGCTGGGATTACAGGCATGAGCCGCCGCGACCGGCCACCTGGGTATTAAGCCCAGCATCCATTAACTATTCTTCCTGATGCTCTCCCTCCCCTCACACCCCCTCCCACATTGTGTGTGTTGTTTCCTCCCACGTGTCCATGTGTTCTCATCATTCAGCTCCCTTTTCTGATCTGAAGGTTTACCTGTCTGCAGGTACAACCTATTGACCTCCAGGGCTCTGTCTCAAGGGCTCACTCGGCACCTTTGACAACCAGCTCACGAGCTTCCTCTCCATCCCTTACCAACTTTAACAACTCCAGCGTCCCGCTCATACTCACTCTCACAATATTCAGCTCACTTCCCTTTATCTCATCTCCACTTTGGTCAACCACCCATGGGTATGATCCATGCATTCGTTCTTCATTCATTCATTCATTCTGCAAACATTTATTGGGTATCTACTCTGCGCTAAGCCCTATGCAGCATCCTAGGGTAAGAGATGAGTCAGATATGGTCACCCTCAGAGCTGACATGCAGTCATTCAGCCATTTCAGTAGTTAAGATATTGAAATAACCCTGTGCCTACTGGTCTATAGCCCCTGCCCTGAGCATACTCCAGCTGCCCCGGGGCCCTCCCCTGTTCTCCCTCCCATCCAGCAACTAAAAGGTGCATCTCAACTCCCACCTTGGTGGACCTCATAGGCAAATGGCGGACACCTTAAGAGTTTGGTGCGCTCAGGATGGTTATTTCCCCCAGAATGTCAAGCTGTGAAGTACACACGGAGTGACCACAAACTTCATTCTTCTGTATCTCCCCATCTCCCACATCGACTGCATGTTTTTTGTTGTTTTTGAAACAGTGTCTCACTCTGTTGTCCAGGCCGGAGTTTAGTGGCGCCATCTCAGCTCACTGCAGCCTCAACCTCCTGGGTTCAGGCCATCCTCCTGCCTCAGCCCCCAAGTAGCTGGGACTACAGGTGCGTGCCACCACCCCTGGCTAATTTCTGCATGTTTAGTAAAGATGGGGTTTCACCATGTTGCCTAGGCTGGTCTTAAACTCCTGACCTCAAGTGATCCGCCTTGCCTTGGCCTCCCAAAGTGCAGGGATTACAGGTGTGAGTCACCATGCCCGGCCCACTGCATGCTTTTTTTGTTGTTGTTGTTGTTGTTTTTGAGACGGAGCCTTGCTCTGTCACCCAGGCTGGAGTGCAGTGGTGCGATCTCAGCTCACTGCAACATCTGCCTCCCGGATTCAAGTGATTATCCCCACTCAGCCTCCTGAGTAGCTGGGATACAGGCAGCCACCACCATGCCCGGCTAATTTTTTTTCATAGAGATGGGATTTCACCACGTTGGCCAAGTTGTTCTCAAACTCTTGGCCTTAAGTGATCTACCTGCCTCGGCCTCCCAAAGTGCTGGGATTATAGGTGTGAGCCACCGCGCCCGGGCTGAGCCACCGCACCCAGCCTGCACGCTCTTTTTGTCCTCATGCTACCAGCATTTCACTTCTTCTCAAGTCTTGCAGTTCACTTCCGTCTCCCCATCCACCTGGGAGCTCACGGTCATCCTTCTTGAACCCCTCCCTCGTGCCTTGTCCTGCCCTCTTTGCTTGGCCAGCCCCATTGCTGGGGAACATGTCACCTGCAATTTCCATGTTTGCTTTCTGACCTGGTGCCCGGGGCCCTGCCAGGTCAGATCACAAGGGCAGGGGTCCTGAGAGTTTTGCACCCTAGGCTACCAGCTTCAGCTACACCTTTCTTGTTGCATGCCAAAAATGTCCTCACGTTTTGTTGATTCATCATTGCTACTTTTCTGCAGTTATTCTCTTCCTTGCATCATCAATCTCTCCCCTCTGACACATCAATTCTTTTTTTTTTTTTTCTTGAGACAGAGTTTCACTCATGTTACCCAGGCTGGAGTGCAATGGCGCGATCTCGGCTCACCGCAACCTCCGCCTCCTGGGCTCAGGCAATTCTCCTGCCTCAGCCTCCCGAGTAGCTGGGATTACAGGCACGCACCACCACGCCCAGCTAATTTTTTGTATTTTTAGTAGAGACGGGGTTTCACCATGTTGACCAGTATGGTCTCAATCTCTTGACCTCGTGATCCACCCGCCTCGGCCTCCCAAAGTGCTGGGATTACAGGCTTGAGCCACCGCGCCCGGCCCTCCTCTGACACATCAATACACTCAAGTCTCTATTACTCGACCTCACCCTGTAACAAAGACTATTATTGCTCAATGAATATTCATATTTTCCCCCAAATTTCCCAGCACCCTTGCAGTTAGGTGGAGCCATGTGACTATTTGGCTTTGGCTAATGGGCTTTGAGTGGAAATAAACAACGTCCAGTCTGGGTGGAAGCATTTAAAAGCCAGAACATGACCTTCCAGCTATCTCTTCCCTTCTTCAATGAGCTGGCCAAGGTGGTGGCCTTCTCAGACAGGAGTAATTTTGATCATTGAGTCCTGATGTGGAAAAGAGGAACCCTGAAGAGCTGCCTGACTGTTGCAGGAATATTTGTAAAACAGAAACAGATCTTTGTCATGTATGCCTCTAACACAGAGGGCAATTTGTTACGGCAGCATAGCCTAGCATTACCCTAATACAGGCCCTACGATAACAACAGTCAAAGCACCTTTCCTTGAGTCTGCTATTCCCCTGGGTTTCCACTCTATTTTCCTCCATCTCTCCATTGCTGGCTTCTTCAAGTATGAAGTCTCTAAGTAGGGCTGCTGTTTTCCCTTCCTGTCCACAAATTCATTCCTCAATCCCTGGCCCCTGACCTGCCGCTTTACCAAATTCTTTGCTGCAAGCTCCCAGTGATGCCACAACCCCAAATTCAACAGCACCTTCAGCGGCTCTAGCCCCTTTGCAAACAACTACTATGTGGTGGATTCTGAGCTCCTTTGACCCCCTTCTCTGGTGCCTCCTCAGTGATCTGAGTTTTCCTCCTGTCCCTCCAATGCTCTTTTCAAGGCTGCCTCACCACTGACCCTTCTTCATTCTGCCTCCTAAATATAGCCCTTCCAAAGGTCTAGCCCTGTTCTTTTTTTGTTCTTTCTCTCTTGATCTCACCCAAGCCATGATTTCCATGTCCCTGACCATGAGCATGACTCCCAAATCTATTTACGGTCACTGCTCTCAAAGAGCTGCAGGCTAACGGGAGCACCTTGAGCTCTTCCCAGCCTCCAGGACCACAGTTCTGACCACCTGGGCGTTCTCACATTTAAAGTACCAGACCCAAATCAATTTCCTTTATCTTTCCCTTCAGGATTAAGCCTGTTACTCTGCCCTTCATATTACATGACTGCTACTTCTTCTCCTCTTCCTCCTTCTTCCTTTTTTTTTTTTTTTTTTTAGATAGAGTCTTACTCTGTCACCCAGGCTGGAGTGCAGTGGCATAGTCACAGCACTGCACCCTTGACCTCCCAGCTCAAGCGATCCTCCCACCTCAGCCTCTGGAGTAGCTGGAGCCACAGGTGTATACCACCACAACCAGCTAATTTTTTTTTTTTTTTTTCTTTTTTGTAGAGAGAGAGTTTCACCATGTTTCTCTGGCTGGTCTCAAACTCGTTGGCTCAGGTGACCCCCCTGCCTCAGCCTCCCAAAGTGTTGGGATTATAGGCATAAGCCACCAAGCCTGGCCCAGTGTTATTTTCCTATGCACACTTCCCTCACACTCCAGGAAAACTGGCTTGTCTCTTGTTCTCCAAACATGCCCAGGGCAGTCCTTATTCTTTTACTGCTGCTGCCTAGAAAGCCTTCTTCCCACCCCAGCTCTCATTTCTGCCTTTCTGCTGAATCCCACCAATCTCTGGAACCGATTTTGTACAACGTGTTCCCTATGAAGACTTTCCGAATCCCCTCGACCTTATGTGTTTGCTCCCTCTTTTGCAAGCGTAGACTGTTTTATTTGTAACTGTTATGAGTTAGAATAAAAACACTTGCCCTTTCTTGCCACTGTCTTTCACGTATCAGACATTCTGCTCTCTGGCCTCCCAGCCAGGTGGTTCTTCTCGGAGTATTTATAGAAACTGTATTTGCGATGGCTCCCTTTTAGGAAGTGGGTGCTTTTTTTTTTTTGTATTTTTGCTTTTTGTCATGGGATGAAACCTCACTTCAAGTGGGGAATTACCAGCGAAGCCGGTGGCTGGGCTTTCCTGGGCCGCACTTCTCTGAACATTCTGGGAGTTGGCAGCGTCTTTTCCCTGACATCCTGAGCTCTCTACATGCTATGAACCAAACCTGGCTGCTTTGCATGTGCCTGGTCAGGTGGTTCTTCTGGAACATTCCAGCTGATTTCATCCCTGTGAACCCTCCTTCTTCTCACCACTCTAGACAGTCCAGGCAGGGGTCTAAAAGGGAATTCAGTCCACACTGGGACTCTCCATGTGTTAAGGAGGCCCACAGCTTTCTGCCTGGGTAAGCAGAGCCCAGAGAGCCCGTTGGGTGAAAAATAGGTGGTACTGTACTTACTTCAAAGCCATAGCAAGTCTGTGCAGGCACTGAGGGAGGATGCTAAATCTGGAGGCTGAAATGCTGAGGGGAAAACTGGGCTAACTGGGCTAACTGGGCAGTGGATCCCAGGGAACAGACAGGAGGAGCCTCTGCTGGGGCTGCCGCTGGAGCTGAGGCTGGCCCTGGGCCCTGATGGTTCCCTCATCTGCTGGCACAGAGGAAGGGAAGGCTTCATGGATAGTACTTCCTACCACACGAACTCCTCAGTGGGAGGTACTTTGTCATCGAAAGGCAGAGAAAGAGATGCAGCATGACACTATATCTCTTACCCTAATAGGCCAAACAGTGACCTAGAGAAATTCGAAATCCCTGGATCCAAAGGCTCACACCACAGGGGAGTAGGAAGTGGTGGGCTGGGAAGGGCAGTGGGTTGGGGGTGAGCAAGGAATGTGTACCCCTTCCCCTTAACCTCCACCTCCGGATGTAGTCACAAGTGTTGTCACCTACTCCCGGGCCAAACCAGTCACTGTTGGGTCAGCTGGCTGGTGACACCTGTTCTGATCCAATTTTTTCATTTGATAGACTGGAGGCCTCCCAGAGAGGTGAAGGGGCATATCTGGGGTCATACAGCCAGTTTCGGGGAGACACTGAAACTCAAATCCCAGTCTCCTGGTGGCCTTGCCATGGCTGCTTCCACTCAACCTGTTACCTCTCTGTGTGAGGCAAGATGGGAAATGCTGGGAGACTTTGAGAAAGGCTGACAAAAATGGTTCCCCACGAGTCTGCAAATGCGTGGAAGAGAATCAAAGGGAAAATAAATGGCCCCTATGAATATTTATGTCGAAACCTGGCTCTATGACCCGCAGAACCAGTAGAGGCTCTGAGAAAAGTTCAATCCGGGGTTGGAAAAACAGTAGTTAATTTTTATCAAAACACTCAGCAGAGTTGAAAAACAGTGTGTTCCAGAACAAATAAGTTCTGTTGACTGAGTGACCGTAGTTTTTATTCATTCCATTGTGTATGGCCTCACTGGTAAAGCTTCTTTTTTGTTATTACAAAGCTATTATTATTATTAAAAATATACTATTTCTAACATCGTGAAATTTTTGTTTTTGTTTTTTTTTACAACACCCAAAGTCAAAATATTCTTTTTTTTTTTTTTTTTTTTTGGACCAAGGACTCCTTGAGGTTTGAAGAATCAGAAAATTGTTTTCCATGTGGCTCTAGAAAGGCCAATATTCCCTGATGGAGGCTTCCCCTTATCTGGAGTTGGGGATTATCCCAGGGTCTAGCGCAATGCTTTGGAGGCAGGCCCATTCTCCAGGTCCCTTGGGAGCAGGGGAGCTGTTCCTAGTGAGCACAGCCAGTTCCCAGTCCCTCACAGCAAGCCCTGAGGCAGTCAAAGGACAGTGGGAAGTCCAAGCCTTCTGGACTTTGCAGTGGGGTGAACTGAGAAATGCTAACGTCCTTTGGGTCCTAACTCCAAAAAGGAGACTTCAGCTGTCCTTTGAAATTCTAGAAGTCTTTAGTCTCCTTCTGAAGTCTAAAGTGTAGGCGCATGCAGTGGATATAGCTCTTGCAGGAGGCTGACGAAACCTAAAGATGTCTGTTCCTTCAGCCACCCCAGCGCCACACAGGAAGTAGGCACAGGCAGTGGTGCCACCAAATGACTCACCTTTACGCTGCTCGATTATGTTTAGAGCTGCAAGTACCCTCTCACTGGGCCTCACCCACTGGCATTTGATGGCAGTGCTCTTGCACCCTAGCTTTGGGGGATCAAACCCTGGGGATGTTCAAGGTGTAGTGGCCTGAATGCCTTCCCCCAGCCAGGTGTAGTCCACTCTCCATCTCCCTTGTCCCAGCTTCTGTCCCACCTCCAACCCGACTCTTAACAGCCCCTCCCTGCCAGTGCCCTCTGCCACCTGCTCTTTCCATCTCTTGCAGGTGGCTCCTCCTCCCCTCTCCTTTCACCCAACCTGGGGCTGGGCTTGGACCTGCTCCTGCCTTTCTGATCCTTACCAACCTCGCCACGTCTACACCCCTCTCCACGTCCCCATTCCTGATATCCTTGTCCTCCGTGGTTAACCATGCCTGAAATCTTACCCCTTGCCACTAGACTTCTTCAACCTTTCTCCTTCTTTAAAACTCTTTTTTGACTCTCCTGTCATCAGTATCCCTCTTCACGTGTTGTGTCAATTTGCTTTTCTTCCCCGTGAGATGAGCTGGGAAAATAGCAGTGACACCCAGCTGTGGCTGAGTGAGCCTTTCCTCAGCTCAGCTGGACTCCCTGTGTGTGAACAAATGCAGGGCATGACAGAAGGGCAGCCGTGGTTTTCAAATGTCCCCACCCAAGAGTGGATCCCAAAGTCATTTTAGTGGATTGCAGCCAACAGTGAAAAATAAATTGAACAGAACATACTGCAGGGCATCCCCCATGGGGAGGGTAAGTATTGTTTTGTGACATTTTTGTCTTTGTTGTTTCCATGTGTATGCGTCGCAAGTCTCAGTGTGAAATATATTCCTTACTATGGGTTGCAACCAAAAAGTTTGCAAAGTCCCTGGTCTAAAGAACCAGTGAAGACATCAAAGACCCATTATTGAAAGTGATGGGAGTGAGAAGTAGTTCAAGAAATTTGCTTGGGCTGGGTGTGGTGGCTTGCACTTTGGGAGGCCAAGGCGGGTGGATCATCTGAGGTTAGGAGTTTGAGACCAGCCTGGCCAATATGGTGAAACCCCATCTCCACTAAAAATACAAAAATTAGCCGGGCATGGTGGCGGACACCTGTAATCCCAGCTACTCAGGGAGGCTGAGGCAGAAGAAACACTTGAACCCGGGAGACAGAGGTTGCAGTGAGCCAAGAATGTGCCGTTGCATTCCAGCCTGGGCAACAAGAGAAAAAAACTTGGTCTCAAAAAAAAAAAAAGAAAAAGAAAAGACAAAAGAAAAGAAATTCGCCTCACTGTGGAGGCTCAGAGAGAGCCTTGCATTCCTCCTTGGAGCACCTGTAGGTCCCACAGGTGAGGCTCCCATTGTCCTATTGGAGGAAGGAGGCATGGCTTAGGAACTTTCACCCAGGAAGGTCTGCAGAAACTGTCAAGATTCACACCCAGCATTGGGACTCCTGTTTGCATACAAATCAAAGACTGAACTCTTAATTAATGGTCATCAAGATCAAAAGAAACCCTTTAAAAGGAATAGGATCCTTTAGAGAGTTTTCCTTGCAGCTCCATCTGCTGTTTCTCCAGCCCATAAAAACAAAACCCAGAGAATGTGTCCGGTGGAAGCAGAGTCCAGCCAGATTTGGAAATCTACCATCTTTTTTGGTGAGATCATCAGATGCTACCACTTAAAGTGCAACAGAACATGAGTCTCATCCCTGTGGACTGCAGCCAGTCGAGTTCCAACTCGTCCCACGCACCCCCAGTGGCGGACAGGGATGGCCAAGCCCGGAGTTACTGGCAGTAAAAGGTGAGCACGTTTTCCTGGTTTCCTCGGATCAGGATGACTGGAGGTCTGAGGTCCTGGGAGAGGGTGTCCAGCCAGGCCATGTACAGCGAGCTTGGGCACTTCCCCTTCCTCCCTATGGGCAGAGTGCTGCAAGGCAGGAAAAAGTGGCACCAGAGAGATTAGCATGGGGCCTCTCCAACGCCCAGCTCCTGGCTTGTTTTCAGAACAGCGAGTCTGTTTACTGTCCCTCAGAGCTCCTTCCACCCACCCTAGGAGTGACCTCCCTGCTTTCCGCACAAACATGACCCACAATGGACCTTCCTCCGTGAAGCGTTCCAAATGAAGCTGTGGCCAACGGGCCCCGTGGGATGCAGTCCTTGCCAAGCCCACGAACTCACCCTCGCCTTGTTCACCCCCGATGCCCTGTAGCTTTCTTTCCATTCCCAAAAAAACGCCATGCTCACTCCTGCCTCCAAACTTTACACTTGACACTCTTCCCACCAGGAAGGGAGCAGCCCAGCCCTGGACCTGGTGGCTTCCTTTGAGTCAGGCGAGTGCCCCCACCTCCTTTCCCAGTCACTCCTCCCGGGCAGGCTGCCCATGCCTCTTCCTCACATCACCCACTTTACTGCCTTCAGAGTTCTTCACAGTCCCAACACGTCTTCACATGATTTATGTGCTTGTCTCCCCACATTAGAATGTTCACTCACAAGCAGGTCGCGTCTGTCTTGTTCACCCCTCTTACCCAGTGCCTAGAACACAGTCTGATACAGTCGGGCTCAGTCTATATTTGTTAAGTCTATATTTGACCCCTCCCCATCAGGCCGCCCGCTTCATGCCAGGCTTGCCTCTCCAGCCCTGTGCCCGCCTGTGGCCACAGCAGTGTGCTATGTTTCTGTTCATTCATTATCCAGCTCAGCATCCTTGTCCTGCCTCCCATCCTGAGCAAGAGTCCCTGGGAGCAGGGCTCCACCACTGCCTGTGGGGAGGCCCCTTGTCTTAACTGTGCAATGCTGCACAAATAACGAGATGCCCTGGGAATGCTGTTCAGCCCTGTCTTCCAACTATTTGAGGAAGTGACTTTTCTACTATCTGGAGAATTCCAAAAATGCACTGGGATGGCTGCAGCCGCCCAGCTCTGGGCTCCAGGGGGGGCAGCGTCTTACAGGTCCAGATGGTCCCAAGTGAAGTTGGGGCACCAGCACCTTACGTGGGACTCACTTGTATGTCTGTTTCCCCCGCAGCACTGTGCTGCTTCACAATTGAGGGAACCGGGGCGGAAGGAGGATGCTGGAGCACTGGGGTCAGAACCAGGCTTTGGCGTCTGAGTCATGGATTTGCCACTTCCTCAGCCATGTGACCTTTGCAGAATTTCTCTTCCCTAAGCCTCCCTCACAGGATGTTTGTGATGCTAAAGTCAGCAAAGCACACGCAGGCACAGCATAATGCCCGGCACGTAGTGAGTGCTCTGTAAGGTCAGCAGCTGTCATCATCACTTAATACTGACCAGCATGAGATGGCCAAGCCAGCGGCGGCAGAGCTGGAACTTGAACCAAGGTCTTGGCATCTTCCCTCCGCAGTGGCCTCTGCTTGCGGCAACTCTGCCCTCCTCTGAGAAGGGTAACTGGGAGCCTAAACAGCTATGTCATACTTGAAGTTCCATCCACAAAGCTTCAGCTGGGACAAGCCCTACCCTCCTTTAAAAAGCAAGGTCCCGGGCCAGGCGCAGTGGCTCACACCCATAACCCCAGAACTTTGGGAGGCCGAGGTGGGTGGATCACTTGAGCCCAGGAGTTCAAGACCAGCCTGGGCAACATGGTGAGACCCTGTCTCTACAAAAAATACAAAAATTACCTGGGTGTGATGGCACACGCCTGTGGTCCCGGCTACTCAGGAGGCTGAGGTGGGAGGATCACTTGAGCCGGGGAGGTTGAGGCTGCAGTGAGCCGTGATTTCGCCACTGCACTCCAGCCTGGGCAACAGAGTGAGACTTTGTCTCAAAACAAACAAAAACTAAGGTCTCAAAAATTAGGGAAGGTGAGTGGGACCAAGGGCATTTCATTAAGCTATAGTCATCTGAGTTCAAATATTTAGTGACTTTCCAGGGGAAAGGGACATAGGAGTACTGAAAGCAAACTCTCCTGACAGCAGTTACGCGAGAGGCAGACAGCACCGTCCAGGAAACAGACGTGATTTCAGGGACTGAATTCAGAAACTCAAAGGCCACAGGAGAATTGGTGCCTGCATCATAGGGACGGGGAGCACCCATCACCCCTGCAGTGGACTTTTAAGCTTCAGCATGGAGTTCCCTCCCCCAGCAGAGCTTGTCCACCTGTCCAAGAGACAGCTCTCTTTAAAATCACCCCCGCCCCCACACCAATCACTGACAAGCTCTATTCCTGCTCACAGGATGTACACGCCTTAAGCTACTAATCTTCAGAAATAAAGCTGTTCCAGAACAAAAGAACATTTGTTTTCAGAATTGCATCTCTTAGCCACAAAGAAAGGCAGCTTTAGATCTAACCTAGATGTGAAACGACAGCCCTGCATCAGAACCACCGCCAGGGGCTCCGGCAGTTCCCACTTCCTGTCTGCAAGATCCTGGCCAAGTTGCTTCACTTCTCTGAAGCTGTTTCCTCATCTCTAAAGCGGGGGCTCACAGAGTTGTGAGCCAGGCACAGTGGCTCATGCCTGTAATCCCAGCACTTTGGGAGGCCAAGGCAGGTGGATTGCTTGAGCTCAGGAGTTGAGACCAGCCTGGGCCAATACAACGAAACACTGTCTCAATAAAAAACACACAGAACTAGCCAGGCCTGGTGGCACATGCAGGTAGTCCCAGCTACTCAGGAGGCTGAGGTGGGAGGATTGCTCAAGTCCCGGGAGGTGGCGCTGCAGTGAGCTGAGATTGCACCACTGCTCTCCAGCCTGGGTGACAGAGTAAGACCCTGCCTCAATAAACAAAGAAATTATAGGGCCAAGAGGTCTGAGTCACAGGTTACAAAGAGAAAACAAAAAAACAAAGAGGTTGCAGTGAGCTGAGATCACGCCACTGCACCCCAGCCTGGGTGACGGAGGGAGATGCTGTCTTAAAATTAGGGTTTTGAAAATTCATGAGGCCTGATACTTTGAGTATTATAGAGGCTCAAGCCATAAAATGCAATGTTGATTATTACTATTTTGATTATTGCTGTTCGGCTTTGAGGAGGAAGTGTTTGTAGAAAAAAAAGGTGTCTGGACCCAACAGGAATATGTTGCTAGGCTAGGCAAAGGTTGCTGGGCTATTTATGAGGCTGGTTTATCAGCTGTGCTGGGGTAACTGCACTCAAACCTGGGGCCACTGATAACCCACTGATGAGTGAACAGCAGTCAACCAAGTGCTGCCTCATCTGGCTCTAGAAAATGCTCCAAGCACACTCTCGCAAATGCTAGACAATGTGATTTAATCATTTCACAGAGGCTTGGGAGATTTTTTTTTCCCCTCCTCGGAATTTCTGGGCTCCACCCCAGAGCCTGGTCTGGAAGGCATTGAGGACCTTGTTTCTGTAGTCCTCTGGTGGTTCTGATGATGCTGACCCTCTGGCTGAACTTGTAGAAACACTAGGCATGGCTCCAGGTTGGAGATTAGTGCTGGACAGATGCAGCTGCTCTGTCCTCCTGGTGGATTCGGCCCAATAGCTGGGGCCTCTTTGGACAACAGCTGTAGCTACCGGCATGGGGTGGAACGCCCTGGGTAGAGGTCTTCTCTGAGGTCTCCGGATTTATAATTACTTGTATTGGCGAATCCCACAAAGGCTGGTGGGTAGGGCATTGATTTTCCCTCTGAGGTTGGGGGATGGTGATGGGGATGGGGGTTGGGAAGGGAGAGATTCCAACAGGTGGTCACCTCCCCAGATGAAATTCTTCATCTCATGGCTTAAGAGACTGATTGTTTTTAAAAATATATAGATAGGGTCTCACTATGTTGCCCAGGCTGGTCTCCAACTCCTAGGCTCAAGCAATCCTTTGTCCTCAGCCTCCCAAAGTGTTGAATTACAGGCATGAGCCACTAAGCCCGGCTGAGACTGACTGATTTTAATGACAAATAAACAAAATCACAGCATGTTAGTATGAAAGAGAATCTTGCAAATACTTCTGTTTAACTCTATAATTAGGAAAACTGAGGTAGAGTGACATGGGGTCTTACCCAAGGTCACACTATTACTGGGCTGATAGCATAGAGAAAGTGCACACGTGCTTCTCTGAACAGAGGCAGCACTTGTTAAGCCGTGGGCTGGCACAGCCATGCACACCCAGCAGGCACCATACCCAAAGAAGAGTCTGGGGAGGCGTCCCAGGACGAAGCCATTTGCACTGTCACTCACTCAGACCCAGCCCTCACCCTGGACCAACCTTGCCCTAGGAACATTCTCTGCTAGGCGTTGGCGAGAGGTTTGGAGATAAACCCAGCCCCTTTCCTTAACACCGTTCTCCAAGGAAACACTGAACACTTTCTTTGTACAAAAAAATTATGTCCCTAAAGCCCCAGGAAGCATTATTCTGGGCAAGCCAGCTTCCTGGGTATGCAACCGGTGCAGTCACGTGGGGCCTTCTGCTTAGTAGGGTCTCTTGCTTTGTCTAATGCTCTGCTGCCACCATCTTGACATCCTGTTTTATTTTTCTCTAATGCCTTGTTTAAGTCACACAAGAAAATGTTGCAAGTGACAGTTCAACCCAATTGACTACACTATAAATTATATCACTATCGGCGGCCAGGCACAGTGGCTCACACCTATAATCCCAGCACTCTGGGAGGCGGAGGCGGGTGGATCACCTGAAGTCAGCAGTTCGAGACCAGCCTGGCCAACATAGTGAAACCCCAACTCTACTAAAAATACAAAAAATTAGCCAAGCAATGTGGCAGTACTTGGGAAGCTGAGGCAGGAGGATCACTTGAACCCAGGAGGTAGAGGTTGCAGTGCCCAGAGATTGCACCACTGCACTCCAGCCTGGGCGACAGAGTAAGACTGTCTCAAAAAAAAAAAATAAAGTTATATCACTATCTGAGAAATAAATACAATCATTCTTCTTCTTCTTCCTCTTATTCTTCTTTTTTAAAAAAGCGTACACTAGCACTGGGGGCATTGGGGCATGAGGAATGCTGAGTCCCAGGGGCAGACTGACAGTGGTCTGTTTCTGGTCTGTTGCTAGACTCATCTGCTGAGAAGGGGTTGCACATTGCATAGGATATTAGAAATCATGAAGATTTCTACATGTTCTACCGTCTACTGGCACGTAGGAAGTGACTGGGAAGAACAGAAACTTTGTAAGTCAGAACCATTTGCTACCGTCTGAATATTCATGTCCCGGAAATTCACACGTTGAAATCCATATCCCCAGGGTGGCAGTTTTAGGAGGTGGGGCCTTTAGGAGATGATGAGGTCATGAGGATGGAGCCCAACTCTGAATTTACCATGCTTTGATCTAGGGACTTCCGGGCCTCTAGGACTGTGAGAAATAAATTTCTGTTGCTGACAAGCCCAGTCTATGGTATTTCTTTTTTTTTTTTTTTTTTGTAGATGGAGTTTCGCTCTTGTTACCCAGGCTGGAGTGCAATGGCACGATCTCAGCTCACTGCAACCTCCGCCTCCCGGGTTCAGGCAATTCACCTGCCTCAGCCTCCTGAGTAGCTGGGATTACAGACGCGCGCCACCATGCCCAGCTAATTTTTTGTATTTTTTTTTTTTTTTTTTTGAGACGGAGTTTCACTCTTGTTACCTAGGCTGGAGTGCAATGGCGCGATCTCGGCTCACCGCAACCTCCGCCTCCTGGGTTCAGGCAATTCTCCTGCCTCAGCCTCCTGAGTAGCTGGGATTACAGGCACACACCACCATGCCCAGCTAATTTTTTGTATTTTTAGTAGAGACGGGGTTCCACCATGTTGACCAGGATGGTCTCGATCTCTTGACCTGGTGATCCACCCGCCTCGGCCTCCCAAAGTGCTGGGATTACAGGCTTGAGCCACCGCGCCCGGCCAATTTTTTGTATTTTTAGTAGAGACAGGGTTTCACCATGTTGACCAGGATGGTCTCGATCTCTTGACCTTGTGATCCACCCGCCTCGGCCTCCCAAAGGGCTGGGATTACAGGTGTGAGCCACCGCGCCCGGCCCAGTCTATGGTATTTTGCTGTAGCAGCCCAAATGTTCTAAGACATGATTCCTGAACACTGCTTGAGTGTATGGAATTACCGTTTTAGTATTATCCAAGCATGTTTCTAGCTCTGTCACTGAGGCTGCAGTGCAGTGTCATGATCTCAGCTCACTGCAACCTCTGCCTCCCTGGTTCAAGCAATTCTCCTGTCTCAGCCTCCCAAGTAGCTGAGATTACAGGTGTGCACCACCACACCTGGCTAATTTTTTGTATTTTTAGTAGAGACAGCGTTTCACCACGTTGGCCAGGCTGGTCTCAAACTCCTGATCTCAAGTGATCCACCCACCTCGGCCTCCCAAACTGCTGGGGTTACAGGTGCCAGCCATGGCTGCCAGCCCATGGTTATGTTTCTAATCGCCTAAACCACTCTCCTGGTGACCAAATTCCACTAACTGGTAGAAGCAAACATTTAACCTCTACCCTGTCGATGAAGAGTAACTGGTATTGGTGCCTTTTGAAGCCTCCTGGGCATCTTTTTTTCACATGAGAGTTTTTAATCTTCTTGTAAAATATCCACAATGGCCGCAGATCACATCGTCGCCGCCCCTTTCCTCCAGCAGCAGCAGTGGCCTTCATGGTCCCCTAACTTCCTTCACTCTGTTCCCGTGTTCCTTTCATTGCTTTCTTGAGGTCTTTTTCTTCTCTTACAGGCCACTTCTTGCAAGTCTATGTTTGGGTTCATTTTTCTTTCCATGATCCAAGGAATCATCAATCACACCAAACTAGCTGTCTTGCTCTTGCTACCACCAAAATTAAATCCAAATGCAAAGATGATCTCCAGCGTGGTCTTGTACATTTTGGCTGGTTTGTCCTAAATTTCTATCTTAGGTACTGTTGCCTTCCCAAGGTGAAGGACATCGATGGCCATTTCTTTCCTCTGAAGTAGTCAGTTGGTCATGACCTTCCTAGTTTGGATAACTACTGAGTCATTCATGATGGCGGTCAATCTTCAGGCAGCCAGAGAGGAAAAACCCTTATGGGCATCTTAAAATGAACTGGAGGTCCAGAAACCTCCAGGTCAGGTCTCCAAACTGTTTGCTTAGCTTCTAGCCTTTGGTGAGACCTAGGAGGATGCATATCCTCAGGCTTTATCTACTTATTTGCTAGAAGCCATTGACCTTTTTTTTTTTTTTTTTTTTAAGACAAGAGTCTCACTCTGTTGCCCAGGCTGCAGTGCAGTGGCACGATCTTGGCTCTGCAACCTCCACCTCCTGGGTTCAAGCGATTCTCCTGCCTCAGCCTCCTGAGTAGCTGGGATTCAGGTGACTGCCACCACACCTGGCTAATTTTTGTACTTGTAGTAGAGACAGGGTTTCACCATGTTGGTCAGTCTGGTCTTGAACTCCTGACCTCGTGATCCACCTGCCTCAGCCTCCCAAAGTGCTGAGATTACAGACGTGAGCCACTGTGCCCGGCCAGCCATTGGCCATTTTCAGTCTGAACCCATTTGCCATTTTGATTTTCTCAAAGAGGCACTTACACTACCTAAAAGAAACATTGCTGGTGCTCTCCTGAGAGAGAGTACTGCAGACACAGCAGTCAGGGATGTATGCAACTTTTACAGCACTCAAGCAACAGAGGTAGTGGAAAAATAAGTTTGAGTTGCTTTTATCACCCTCAGTGGACGACTTGTTCTGAGGTCTCTTCTCATGAATCCAACATCCTTAGATCCTGGCATCTGCAGTCCAGGTCAGATGTGACAAGTCTGGGAACGGGCTGTACCGCCAGAGCTGAGGGAGCCCCTATCTGAGCACATCTTTCTAGAACAGTGTGCGGTGCTAGGTTTGGGGACCTTCTTGCCAGAGCTTCTTGCAAGTTTGATGAAGCATTTGTGGTTGCTCTCCAAGGCAGGGTGCATTTTGCAGATTTATGGAAACATTCAAACATGTGAACATTGAAAAATGATACTCTGAAGTTTCAGGCCCATATCATCATCTTTCTACATCAATGATCAACCGATGATCAGTTTTGCTGAACCTCTGCCCTCTCCTCCTTTCCACCACCATGAGATTTTTATTAAAACAAATTCCATACAGACTATGTGAGAATGTAAGGGAGATTACTTTGAAAGAAAAGACCTTGACCTTCTTAATATTTTCTGAGCAAGGAGCCACACATTTTTGTTTTGTTCTAGGCCTTGCAAATTGTGCAGTTGGTCCTGGCTTCAGGTTATGAACAAGCAGGTCCCATGGACGTTGTGGCTGTCCTGCAGAACCTGGCATCTGCAGTCCAGGTCAGATGGTAATAGATCTGGGAGTGAGTTCCACCACCCATCACCAGAGCTGAGGGATCCCTTCTGTCTGATTCCCAGGCGGTTGGCCCTCAGGAAATGTACAAGAGGCCAGTTACTTGCCTTGGCAAAGACCCCTTATCCCCTGAGCTGAGGGCTTGGCTGATCATGTTCTTCTTACAGGCTTCAGAAAGAGCAGAGCCACCCTGAGACCCTCGCTGCATAACTGTCACCTTCCATCCCACCTTCTGCTTGCTCAGCCCTGGCTGACACACCCCAGGGGTGGCTCAGAACTGGACATGGGTCCAGTAGGAACAGCCAGGGCCGGGGCAGGCCTCTGTTACTGTTGCTCAGGCTTGGAACCAACATCAGTTGGGAATGGCTGATGGCCAAAGAGGGCCAAGTGATTCCTAAACAACCAGGAATCGATGTCCTTCTGGAAACAGCTGGGTTCCCTTTTTGCCAAGTGCAATTTGGTAGGAAAAGGCAGCCACCAGGATAAAGCAATGACAAGGGGAGGTCAATGGTGTCTGGGACACGTGAGGCCCTCAGCTTCTGCCAGCTGGAGCTCAGGTATGTGGCAGACTCGGGCCCAGCCACGTGCTGAGAATCACCAGGGCTATGTTTATGGGAGTTTTGGTCCTTCTGCTTCCCAGGGAAAGGCTCCGGTCGTCTGTGGTGCCCCCACTGAGCCCCTTCCCAGAGCTGAGACACCTGACCCCAGACAGGCTGGTCCTCCCACCAGCCAGGAACTACTTACATGACGATGAGAGCAGCATCTCTGGAGTAATCCAGCAGAATCTCATTCAGCCTCACCTGCCGAAGGGACTGGGCAGGAGAAAGCCGAGTGGTCACTTCCCATATCCTCAAGAGCACTTGACCCCTCACCACATCCACGGCCTCGTTAACATTTTCAACTGGATTCATAAATTACTCCCTTAAATTCTTATTGACTCTCCTGCCTCCAGGAAGAAGGGGACCCTTGGAGTAATGGAGCACCAAGCTCACCTCCTCCAAGAAGCCTTCCATGATTTTTCCTTGTCTGACTTTATGACCATAACCACTGGGGTAGAAGGAAGAGAGAACACCTTACTAGGTTCAGACCTCAGCTCGCATATTTCATAGCAGAGAGAACTTGAGCAAGTCATGTCGCCTCCCTGACCTTCACTGTCTTCATCTGTAAAATGGGTATGATGATACCTTCTCCAGGTGAATTTGGAGAGTTTCAAATGAGACAACCTACGCAAAAGCACCCAGGAGATGGCCTGGTACATGAAAAATACTCTAGAAAAGACAGGGGAACTAGGAGCAGGGACAGGTCACCCCACTTCTTCTGTAACAGAGTATTGGAGGGTCTCCTTTGGCCACAAGGTTTTATTCATCATTTTCCAAAGACCCCAATGGCTGCATGAGCCCTTTGGGGCAAGGTCTAGGGCTGACAGATTAGGGAAGTCCCCAAAGCTTGTGTGGGACTGGGTTGGGGGTCACCTCCTGCCCTTCCAGAGCTCACCCCACCTTGACACGGCCACGGGTACAGGCACACTTTACCTTAGCCCTTAGAGTCCTGAAGTACTGTCAGGAAGGGGCACCATGGCCCTGAGCTGTGTCAGGGCAAGGTCTAGAGGCTAAGGGGGGAAGGTCAGGCCGCTGTGTCCCACAGGACGGAGTCTTGCTCTGTCGCCCAGGCTGGAGTGCTCTGGTGTGATCTCGGCTCACTGCAACCTCCCCGTCCTGGGTTCAACCAATTCTCCTGCCTCAGCCTCCTGAGGAGCTGGGATTACAGGTGATCACCACCAAGCCCAGCTAATTTTTTTTGTTTTGTTTTGTATTTTTAGTAGAGACAGGGTTTTACCCTGTTGGTCAAGCTGGTCTTGAGCTCCTGACCTCAAGTGATCCACCTGCCTCAGCCTCACAGAGTCCTGGGATTACAGGGGTGAGCCATCACGCCCAGCCTAACAGGACAAACTATACTTTGGCCATCACCATAAGTCTCAGGAATCTCTTCCACCCAGCGTAGAGGAAGTGGGGAGGAGAAGGAGGAGGACTCAGGGCAGTCCATGCCCATTGCCGGGACTCACTCAAGACGGGAAGGAGGACCAGGCTCCCACACAAGGGATAGCACTGAGTTCCACAGCTGGGTAGCCCATCAGCCTGAGTGACTGTGGCGTGAGGATAGCTCGGGGGCCGGAGTGGAAGGCAGGGTGGAGGATCAAGGGGAGGGGCTGGGGAGCTCAGGACATGCAGGACGCCTGTCCCTGACCCAATGATGTGTCGTGTTTCCCACCCCCACCCACCCCGGCAAGGCCGCCCCTCTCCTGCACCTTGACTCTGTTCTTCGTAATCTCCTCATCTGAGATCTTCCAGGGGCAGTCCCGCCGCATCTCGTTGACAGTGGCCTCGTCCTTGAAGCCATCATTCAGGCGGAAGGGTGCAATCATGTCCTCAAACCTCTTGGTGCTGGGGATGAGAGAGTGTGTGAGGCTGGCTGAGATGATGTGGGGAGTAGAAAAGTTTTGCTTTAAAGTTTTCTTTCTTGTTAAAGAGTAAATTGTAAGTGTGCTGATAACTTTAAGCCCTGTGCTATGTAGCTGTTTAACATGCCATGCTTACAGGCACGTAGTACATTCTATGCCCTTATACTTTAACCAAGTTATCTGTGCTGGATGTGCTCACAGGCATGTCCCAGCTCTCCATTGCTTCTACCTAGTTGGAAAAGTTTTAAGTTATTAGCCAATCAGGTTGTAGTTTAGATTGTGAGGTCTGGCTCCAGCCAATGGGGATCAGACACAGCAGTAAGGACAATCCCAAATGGCTAAGAAATAAACTTGTATGTATTCCGGTGTGGTGGTGGGCACCTATAATCCCAGCTACTTGGGAGGCTGAGGCAGGAGAATCACTTGAACCTGGGAGGTGGAGGTTGCAGTGCGCCGAGATCACACCACAGCACTCCAGTCTGGGTGGCAGAGCAAGATTCTGTCTCAAAAATAAATAAATAAATAAAAATCAGATGGTAGATGAGGTCTGTATGTTGCTCCTGCTGTCCCTTCTGCCTGGAAGATCTCCCCCGTCTCTTTTTGATCATCAAGGCCCTTCTCAAGGCTTTGCTTTTCCACCAACAGAGACAGCCCTACTCTCCTTGGCATCCTGGTCTGTCTCTGCAGCATTGCGACTGCCTTGGCTTCCGCCAGCCTGCCGCTATGCTTGGAGGACTGGCCTGCAGATTTCTCATCTCTGCCTCTGCAGCACCAAGCACAGCTCCTAACAAATGGTTGGCGCCAGTGCATCCATCACTATTACATGGCTCCTTTCTGCTTATCTTGATTTCCTTCCCTGTCCAGGTGGGGGACATCCTTACAGCTGGGAAATGTAAGAGAAAAGTTAGGGCTAGGAGGTCAGGAGGAAACATAATTAGTGAGGAGAGTGTCCTGGAAAACCTCATGCACACTGATTGACAGAATGCAAATCCCATTTGTAAATGTCTTATTTTAAGAAGACGAAGTCACACCATTTGAAAGCAAGCAATCCCTGCTGAACGTACCATTGGTCATTGCTACAAATTCACAGAAGAGTTTGCTTCAAAATCTGCGCTCTTGCCCTCAGATGGAAGGAGGAAGGAAGCTGTTGCCCAGGTCACTCACCTTTTCCCCACTCCCAGCACCGATGTGTTAACACAACCATCAGGGGCTGCAGCCGCCTTGCCCAGTGACACCCTCAGCCCCAGGGAGGAGACATGTCCCGGCCACAACCACTGCAGAAGTTGTGCCCTCTGACACATCTAGGAAGGACTCGGGGGAGAGCCCTTTGCTCTTAGCTTACCAAAGTGAAAGGGGGCAGCCAGCAGAGGGGTCTGCAGGCACACAACTGGCCATTCTGCCTGGAAGCCCCAACACAGAACTTACTGCTCAGCCCGAGGGTTCTGGTTGATGTCAGGGAGGATGTGGACTTCATGGAATCCCAGTCGGAACTTGCTCAGCAGAGAAATCATCCTGCAGGAAACATGGAGAGGTTTATTATTATTATTTTGAGACAGAGTCTTGCTCTGTCTCTCAGGCTGGAATGCAGTGGTGCAATCTCAGCTCTTGTGCCCCAGCCTCCCAAGTAGCTGGGATTACAGGTGTGTACCACCATGCTTGGCTAATTTTTGTATTGTTAGTAGAGACAGGGTTTGGTCATGTTGGTCTCAGGTGATCCTCCTGCCTCAGCCTCCCGAAGTTCAGGGATTATAGGTGGGAGCCACCAGGCCCAGCCTGAGAGGTTTAAAATGTATTTATTCATTTAACTAATTTTTACCAAGCACCTACTGACTATGTAGCAGTGAGGAAAACAGAAAGCCTGCCCTCATAGAACACGGGGGTAGGGGCAGACAGGAAACTCATAAAATGGGTTAGATGATGAGAAGTGAAACAGAAAAGTAATTGACAAGATTTTCCCAAGTATCTGGTGGCCACCTCTGTACTAGCGCACCCCAAATTTTCACATTTCTATGCATCTGCTGAGGATCTTGTTACCATGCTGATTCTGATTCGGCTGGTCTGGAGTGGGGCCTGGGACTCTGCATGTCTAACACACTCCCACGAGACGCAGTGCTGCTGGACCACAGACAACACTTTGAGTAGGAAAGTTCTAAGGAACAGGAGAGTTGAATAAAGGAAATTCTGGAGTGGCTGAGGAAGCAAAGATAACACACAAGAAACTTGGTACAGAACCAGGAGTAGCAAGCCAGGCAGTACTGACTTTGCATCTAACAGGGAAGGTCAATGGGGAGGATTGACCTGTGGTTTGTAGCAGTCAGGGAAGACTTCACAGAGGTGGCAGTCTGGCTGGATGGTGAATGAAAGGTAAGATTGTTACAGGCCAGAGCAGGTGGGGCAGGGGAATGTCTACACTGAAATCACCCAAGGAGCCTTCAAAACAATATGCCTGCTGGGCGTGGTGGCTCAGGCCTATAATCCCAGCACTTTGGGAGGCCAAGGTGGACAGATCGCCTAAGGTCAGGAGTTCAAGACCAGCCTGGCCAACATGACAAAACCCCATCTCTACTAGAAATACAAAAATTAGCCGGACATGGTGGCATGCATCTATAATTCCAGCTACTTGGGAGGCTGTGGTAGAATTGCCTGAACTCAGGAGGCGGAGGTTACAGTGAGCTGAGATCGTGCTATTGCACTCCCGCCTGGGCGACAGAGCAGGATTCTGTCTCAAAACAAACAAACAAAAAACAATACACCTGCCTGGGCCTTCCCCCCACCCCCTTGCCCACCATTAAGTCAGAACCCCTGGGAGGGACCTGATTTGGGTAATGCCTCAGGTGATTCTGATGTGCCAGCCTGGTTAGGGACCACGGGACTGATTGGTAGGGAACAGTTAAAATGAGGGAAGGTGTCGGGGTGCAGGGGGTGGAGCAGGGCAGTGAGGAGCTGGCTGGGATGCATGGAGTGTGCTAGGAGAGGGGAAGAAATAAGAGGCAAGCCTGGAGGACGAGGCTGGGGCCGAGCAGTCAAGCCGCTGCTGGCCCCTGACCATGGGAAGTGAAATTTTGAAAGCAGAGCTGTGGGCAGATTCAAATGGTGTGCGGTGACAGTGGGGGCTGGCAGACCTGGCCAGTGCCTAGGTAAGGACAGACCTGCTCCCGGGTTATGTAGAGAGCAAAGGATGTGGCCCATCAAGGGACAGAGGGAGGCAGAGGAAGGGTTTTCATAACCTTCCCACCAAGGACATGCCGTTAGCCCAGGCTGCCATAGCCTTGAGCTAAACCAAATCTGCTAAAGTCAGCTTCCATTCAGAGCCCGGACAGGAAGCAGAGACAGCACAGCAGTCTCATGGCTTATTTACTTTTTGGAGATCACAGAGAAGTCAAATGCTGCTTTTCCCAAGCCACAGTTTCCTTAGCATTGCTGAAAAGGGGTTTTCAGGGAAGAAATTCTTAGTGGGGTGAGGACAAAGAGATGGGATTTATGGGTTTCTCTTAACTCATACTGTGGATGGCTAGAGAATGGGGCATGGGAGGCCATCCTGGCATAGGACTGGGTGGTGTAGGCCAGGTTACCCCTCCTACCGCGACCCTGGGGCATCACAGCCAGGATGGTTGTAAAGGGCATTAGAGACCAAGCAGGGGTTCTTCTCTTCAGCTAATTAGTTGCATGACTTTGGGCAAATTGCCCCATCTGTTGGTACCCTTCAGCAGACCTCCAGCCTGTCACCTCCCACCTCACCTGACCTTGCTCAAAGCAGCAGCTGCCCAGTTCCACCTGCCGACACCTGCCAGCTCCACACCTGTGTGCCACCTGCCTTACTAGTTACTTCCTTTTCTGTTTAAATCAACTCACATTCTGACTTAGTTACATTTCTTTCTTTATTTTATTTATTTATTTATTTTTGAGATGGAGTTTTCCTCTGTCGCCCAGGCTGGACTGCAGTGGCACAATCTCGGCTCACTGCAACCTCTGCCTCCCAGGTTCAAGTAATTCTCCTGTCTCAGCCTCCCCAGTAGCTGGGACTGCAGGCACACACGACCACACCCAGCTAATTTTTGCATTTTTAGTAAAGACGGAGTTTCACCATATTGGTCAGGCTGGTTTTGAACACCTGACATCAGGTGATCCACCCACCTCCGCCTCCCAAAGTGCTGAGATTACAGGCATGAGCCACCAGCCTGGCCCAAACTGAGATACATTTCAAAGGCAGATTTTATGTCATGATTTTATTTATTTGTTCAGATTTTACTTTATTTTTATTACTATTAAAAAACAGAGACAAGATCTGTTCTATCACCATGGCTAGAGTGCAGTGGTGCAATCATAGCTCACTGCAGCCTTGATCTGGGCCAAGTGATCCTCCTGCCTCAGCCTCAAGTAAGCTAAGACTATAAGCACATGCCACCATTCACAGTTAATTTTTTATCCTTTTTACTTTTTGGTAGAGACAGGCTGTCACTATGTTGCCCAGTCTGGTCTCAAACTCCTGGCCTCAAGCCATCTCCTGCCTTGGCCTGCTGTCAAAGTGCCAGGATTTATAGGCAGAGCCACTGCACCCAGCCAATGCCACAATTTTAAACAGAAAACCGGCACCTCTTGCCAGGAAGACGTAACCAATAAAACCCATGTAGATGAACCAGGGTCACTGTTCTGGCCAGATGCCACTGCCTGCCAAGCCCATGCAACCAGCCTGCTCCTCTTGCTCAGGGAGCCAAGCACAGGCTACCAAACAGAAGGACAGGCCAGGGCTACGCCAGGACCTTCTGCAAAATCAGCCCCAGAATTGGAGGAGAATTAAAAGCCACTTCTTATCAAAAGACTCAGTGGTATTTGCTGCCTCATCCCCTGGCCACTAAAGTCACCTCTTGTCTCTCCAGAACCTGCATCCCATGCGTTAGGAACATTGCCTTAAAGCAAGGGCCCCTGATTCCCGGGCTGCTGACAGGTACCAGCCATGGCCTATTAGCAACTGGGCGCATGGCAGTGAACAAAGCTTCATCTGTATTTACAGCTGCTCCCCACTGCTTGCATTACCACCTGAGCTCTGACTACTGTCAGCTCATCAGTGACGTTAGACTCTTAGAGGGCCATGAACTCTCTTGTAGGATCTAGGCTATGTGCACTCATGATGAGAATCTAATGCCTAATGATCTGTCACTGTCTCCCATCACCTCTGGATGGGACCATCCCGTGGCAGGAAAACAAGCTCAGGTCTCCCACTGACTCTACATGACGGTGAGCTGTATAACTATTTTATTATATATTACCATGTAATCATAATAGAAATAAAGTGCACAATAACGTAACGAGCTTGAATCATCCCCAAACCACTACTCTTTCCCCAGCCTGTAGAAAAACCGTCTTCCAGGCCGGGCGCGGTGGCTCACGCCTGTAATCCCAGCACTTTGGGAGGCTGAGGCGGGTGGATCACAAGGTCAAGAGATCAAGACCATCCTGGTCAACATGGTGAAACCCCATCTCTACTAAAACTACAAAAAATTAGCTGGGCATGGTGGCGCGTGCCTGTAGTCCCAGCTACTCAGGAGGCTGAGGCAGGAGAATTGCCTGAACCCAGGAGGCGGAGGTTGCGGTGAGCCGAGATCGTGCCATTGCACTCCAGCCTGGGTAACAAGAGCGAAACTCCGTCTCAAAAAAAAAGAAAAACCGTTTTCCACGAAACCTGTCCCTGGTGCCAAAAAGGTTGGGGACCGCTGTGCTAAAGGATTCCAGCTCCTACTTCATTTCTCCATCCTTCATTTCCTTTTTTCAAAACATTATATATATTTAAATTTTTTAATATATGTAAAATATTTATATAAAAATTTAAAATATTGGCTGGGCATGGAGGCTCACGCCTGTCATCCCAGCACTTTGGGAGGCTGAGGTGAGGGGATCACTTGAGGTTAGGAGCTCGAGATCAGCCTAGCCAACACGGCGAAACTCCAACTCTACTAAAAATACAAAAAAATTTATCTGGGCATAATAGCACGTGCCTCTAATCCCAGCCACTAGGGAGGCTGAGGAAGGAGAATTGCTTGAACCCAGGCGCGGAGGTTGCAGTGAGCTGAGATTTCGCCACTGTAGTCCAGTCTGGGCGACAGAGGGAGACCCCATCTCAAACAAAAACAAAAACAAAAACGAAACTTAAAATATGCAGACAGAGTTTTGCCATGTCACCCAGGCTGGTCTCGAACTCCAGGACTCTTGGATCCACCCGCCTTGGCCTCCCAAAGTGCTAGGATGACAGACGTGAGCCACTGTGCCCAGCCCGTCCCCCATTTCATACAGGTTCCTCCTGGAGGAGATTTACTTTTTGTTCTTTTTTATCTTTTTTTGTTTTCAATTTTTCTTGTCTTTTTTTTTAACTTTAAATCTAAAAGATAGATCCGTTTTCTTTCTTATTTTTATGTTTCTCATTGTCCAAACCCAGAGACTTATGACTTTACAACCTAACTCCCCTCCCTGTCGTCCCAAAGCCTCTGCATTTTATTGAAGGAGGCAGGAAACCAGAACAACTTCTGGAAGGGAGAGAAGCCTGCTCCTGCTCCTGCTCCTGCCCACTGCAGTGGCCTGGAGAGAACTGGTCCTGGGCTTGGGACAATCTCAGAACCTACCTAGGGGTGGTGGTAGACGATCAGGGGTGGAGGGCAGCCTTAGGTGGAGCTAAGCTGGCCGTGGTCCCTGCAGCCCCGGGGCTGGCCCTCCGTACTTACGCCCTTCTCTCCTGGTCCATCCTGTTAATCTGGCCGCCCACGAACACGCGGATCCTGCATTTGCTCCACCTCTTCTTGCGGTGGAGGAGATAGGGAATGAGGAGGGTGAGACCTGGCAAGGAGAATCCCCGAGAGTCACGACGGGAGTACACTCAGGAAAGAGCGCTCTGTGGGTTCCTGCCCCACTCTGCTATTAGCAAACCTCTTCCTCTCCTCGCCAGGCCTCAGTCAACCCATCTGTATAATGAACATGACTGACTAAACCCAAGTTGCACATGGTACTCTGCGGGGTAGGGTTTATTTGGCTTGTGCAGTGTATTTAAATAAACAAGCTAGCAGCCG
This sequence comes from Cebus imitator, assembly GCF_001604975.1. NCBI lineage: Eukaryota > Metazoa > Chordata > Mammalia > Primates > Cebidae > Cebus > Cebus imitator. Next base: position 1,990,224 of record NW_016107612.1, read on the forward strand.
GGTGCCATGGTTAATGCCTGTAATCCTAGCACTTCGGGAGGCCAAGGCAGGCAGATCACCTGAGGTCAGGAGTTCGAGACTAGCCTGGCCAACATGGTGAAACTCATCTCTACTGAAAATAGAAAAAATTAGCTGGGCTTTATGGTGTATGCCTATAGTCCCAGCTACTCGGGAGGCTGAGGCAGGAGAATGGCTTGAACCCAGGAGGCGGAGGTTGCAGTGAGCCAAGATCGTGCCATTGCACTCCAGCCTGGTGACAGAATGAGATTCTGTCTCAAAAAAAAAAAAAGCTGGCATTTAATAATTGAGCAGTTTCACATAAAACTCGAGGTCACTGGCAGTTCTTGAAGGCTGAATACTTGACCAGCGTGGGGAGCCCTCATCCCTCCCTGTCGTCTCCCCACACAAGACCGTGAACCAGCTGTCATGTGTCACCTCATAATCCTCTGTGCCTCAGTTTCCTTATGTATAGAGCGGGATTAATCGTGACAGCTCCTTCCTGGGACTACATTAGGTAGGGAATTCCATGTCAGGCAGGTAGTGAGTGCTCAGCCAATTTCAGCAGTTATCAACAGAACCCATTCCACTGGAGCAAAGACATTTCTTTCCATCCATGACTCTACCAAGGGTAGGAGCGATAAAGCTGAAAGTCACTTTCTCGTTTTTTAATGCGAGAGGATATACTTCCTCGTGAAGTGAGAAATATTCCTACAGCTTTCCTGGGCACCAGCCCACCTCCCTGTTTCTATGACCTGCCTGTGCCCCTGAGGACCATCCAGGCAGAAGCCTCCAGCTCATGGCGACTTCAGCTCTTCCCTCAGTTTCCCATTTTATAGCCGAAAAACTAGAGGCCAGACGGAGGGGTCCCTCCAGGCTCCCCTGAGCTCACTGGTGGGCCCAGGAGCCCCCGTCCCCTTTGAGAGCAGGCCAAGAAGGAGAGGGAAGGAAGACCCCCGCCCCAGGCAGAGGGGCTGATCCGAGCGGGGAACTGACCTCCGTCGTCAAAGAGCCAGTAGATGTCGATGGTCTTCTTGCCCTGCTCCGACTGGAAGATGGTGCTGGCCTGCTCCTCCAGCACCAGAGCCTTGGGGTCCACTGCAGGAGGTGGGGGCGGGTCAGAGCAGAGCCAGCTGCAGCACATCTGGGCTGGCCTGGCCCAGGGCCCCACCAACGCCCCTTCTGAGGCTGAACGCAGATTCTCTGGCAGGTGGGCCAGGACCCACGGCCCAGGACACTCAGTACTGTGATGTGCCCCTGCCCCGCTCTCAGCTTCTCTCTCCCGGAATTCTGGTGAGTACTGGGAGTGGGGACAGAGCCCTCTGGGTAGGTAGGGAAGTACACTCTCCCTTCTCTTAAACACCCTCCTGTACTCTCACAGATGCCCACAGGAGCCCTCCCGCCTGCACTGCAGGCCCCCTACCTCCCAGGGTGACCGTGGGAGAGGACGAAGGAAAATCCCGCCCCACCCTGCATGGCTAGAGGGGTCTTGGCAGGAGAGGGACAAGGGCTCCAGAGCCTGCTGGGTGGACCTCTGATGCCCTGACCCTGAATTCTCCACTCCTGGCAATCTTTTTTTTTCTGAGACAGGGTCTCACTTTGTCACCCAGGCCAGCATGTCGTGGTGCGGTCATAGCTCACTGCAGCCTGGAACTCCTGCCTCAGACTCCCACAGTGCTGGGATTACAGACACCAGCCACTGCGCCCGGCTGCTGGCAATCTTTGACACAGCCAAGGCCTTCCAGCTCCCAACCCCCGTTACTCAGGCACCACTGTCATGATAAAAAACCACCTGTCCTCCACCGAGTTCCCCAGCGGCCCGCCCCTAGCTGCCCCACAGGGCAGGAGTGCCTTGAGCTGTGAGGGGAACACTGACACATGCCAGAGACTGACGGCCTGGCATCTCTGGCACTGGCTTCCTTCCTGTCCTCCGCTGGGTCAAACACGGGGTTAACTGCAAAAGAAGGGCAGCATGGTTCATAGGCTCTCCTCGTCTGAGGGCACGGTGGGTTCCTCCTGGACAGGGCTCCCTTGATGCTAGGAAGAAAGTGCCGACACCCCACCTGGCCTCCACGAGCCCACTGCACCCGGCCCTGGCCCCCCTCTGACCTGCCTTCTGCCCGGCCCCTCACACCCCAGCTGCGCCTTGCCTCCTCCTGCCCCTCAAATAGGCCAAGTTCATCCCCACCTTGGGCTGTTCCAGCTTTTGACAGGGATGCTGAGTGGGCAGGGCATGTACTCACTGTGCGCCTGCATCATCCTGGACATGTTGAGCCCCTCCCGCATCCTCATGACACACACGCCATAGTTAAAATCAAAGGCATCGCTGGAAAGAGAGGAGGTGAGGTCCAGCTTCTCCCCCAGCTCCCACCCAGGAGATGACCTGGTACCCAGAAGACCGGGTGTCTAGAGTTGCCTCTGCCTCCTACCATACCCTTTCTGTTCTTTGGGCCTCAGTTTCCCCATCTGTATAATGTACAGGCAGAATTGGAGAGTACCCTGGAACTCTTGCAGCTCTACAGACTGTGACACTGTGGACCTACAGATCCGGTTCTCGGGGAAACCAAGTCAGCCCTGTCCTCCTGATACATTTGGATAATCCCCCACGAGTCTGCCCATGGAGGTGGGGATGGTCATTATTACCCCCATTCTACAGATGCAAAAACTGAGTTTTGGAGAGGAACCTGCCCGTGATCACACAGCTAGGAAATGAGTAGCTGGGATTAGAATCATATGGCTGACACTGGAGGCCAGAGGACAGGCATGCTCATGAGAAGAGCTTCACTCATGTACTAGGCTGTCTACAGAGATGTCTGGAGGCCAGAGGCAGTGGCTCACCCCTGTAATCCCAGCACTTTGGGAGATCAAGGTGAAAGGATCACCTGAGGTCAGGAGTTAGAGACCAGCCTGGCCAACATGGTGAAACCCCGTTTCTACTAAAAAGTACAAAAATTAGGCCGGGCACGGTGCCTCAAGCCTGTAATCCCAGCATTTTGGGAGGCCGAGGCGGGTGGATCACGAGGTCAAGAGATCGAGACCATCCTGGTCAACA
>NW_016107612.1:1993497-2034963 GCF_001604975.1 Cebus imitator
GTCTCAAAAAAAAAAAAAAATAAGTACAAAAATTAGCTGGGCGTGGTGGAGCACGCCTGTAGTGCCAGCTACTCAGGAGGCTGAGGCAGGAGAATTACTTGAACCTGGGCGGCAGAGGTTGTGGTGTGAGCCAAGATTACGCTGTTGCACTTCAGCCTGGGCGACAGAATGAGACTCTGTCTCAAAAATAAAAATAAAATAATAAAATAAAATAAATTGCAAAAGCTGGGCACGGTGGCTCATGCCTGTAATCCCAGCACTTTGGGAGGCTAAGGCGGGTGGATCACCTGAGGTCAGGAGTTTGAAACCAGCCTGGCCAACATGGCAAAACCCCATTTCTACTAAAAACACAAAAATGAGCTGGGCGTGGTGGAGTATACCTGTAATCCAGCTACTCCGGAGGCTGAGGCAGGAGAATTGCTTCAACCCAGGAGGTGGAGGCTGTAGTGAGCTAAGATTTCGCCACCACACTCCAGCCTGGGTTAAGACAGAGCAAGACTCCATTTCAATAAGTAAATAAAATAATTAAATAAAGACGTCTGGAAGACTCTTGTTCCAAAGGTGTATGAACTGCCTGATTGACACAGTGCCCAAGAGCCCACCCACCACTGGGGTTTGGGCCAATGGGCTGCGTGCTGCCCTCTCTGGGCTCCTTAAATCACATTATCTCTGGGACAAGGACCTTTCAGGCCCCGCTTTTTGAAGTTTGTTGGAATGTTGGAGGGTGGCTGGAGACCAGGTATTCTACCAACTGCTGCTGTAATTCTGTTAGCAGCAACCGAGAGGATTGCTCCGAGTCCGACAGCTGCTTAACAGCATATCTGGAAGCGGGTCCCAAGGGCCCGCCCGACCCTCAGCCTCATGCTGTTCACTGACACCACACACGACGACATCAACACAGAAAAGCCACACATCAGGCAGGCATTCTCTGGACCTCACACAGCACAAGCTGAAGAAGACTTTGGAGTCAGCCCGGACATCCCAGGGAGTTTGGTCCTCAGGGCTTGGTTTCACTTCCCTGTTCAGTGTCACCCGGGCTGGAGTGCAGTGGCACGATCTCAGCTCACTGCAACATCTGCCTCCCAGGTTCAAGCGATTCTCCTGCCTCAGCTTCCCGAGTAGCTGAGATTATAGGTGTGTGCCACAATACCCGGCTAATTTTTTGTATTTTTAGTAGAGACGGGGTTTCACTATGTTGGTCAGGCTGGTCTCGAACTCCTGACTTTGTGAACCACCTGCCTTGGCCTCCCAAAGTGCTGGGATTACAGGTGTGAGCCACCATGCCTGGCCAGACTCAGAGCTCGAGCTGGCTACCTGTGTGCCTTCTGAAGCCCACAGGGAGGCATGAGGTTTTCACCGAAAAACTCACATTTGCAGTTACTCTGAAAAATTAAAAGATCTGGCAATATTGGGCTCACATTTCTGCTTGGGCACTAGAGCGTATTCTGCTTGTGCTACAGCCAAGTAGCAGCCACTCTCCCTGGGGTTACCACAGTCTCCACTGCTCCCTATCATCCCACGCCCGGCCCACTGCACTTTTGGTGCTGCCTGCCTGATCCCTGCCGGCTCTGGCGTCCCTGACTCATACGTCAGAGAAGGGCATTTTCAGCCTCAGCCTGTTTCTTCTTCAGCTTTGAACGAATGGATTGAACTTCTTTCTCAAAGCCAGGGTCTTGCTCTTTCACCTAGGCTGGAGTACAGCGGTGCGATCATCACTCACTGCAGCCTCCAACTCCTGGGCTCAAGTGGGCTTCCTGCCTCAGCCTCCCAAGTGGCTGGGACTACAGATGCCAGACACTCTGCCCAGCAGGACTCAACATTTCAAGCACCCACTACTTCCTCTCCACTGCTCAAGGCCCAATGGCCCGAATTAACAGACCCCAAGCCCCTTCCCCTCCCCCAACTCACTGGAGGATGCCAATGTAGTCTTCCACTGTGGCTGGGTGAGCCAACTGCCAGTTCTTCTTGAACCCGACCACCAGAATATTGGGCTTCATTCTCCCGAGACCTGCGGCCTGCCAGGGGACAGAGGTGAGATGACCCGTCAGAGGGGCAGTTAGTGATCAGGCCTTAGGTCCGGAAAGGGCTGTGCTCTATGACTAGGGTGGGGCTCTGTCTCAGCCCCAGCCACCCTCCCATCCAAGCTTTGGGGGGTCAGGAGATGCATCCCCCTATTTGGGGTCCTGTCTGCCTGGACACACCCAGAAGAAAGGTGAAACTGCAGACAAAGCTGCCCGCCATGGCTTCTCAATCCTTGGCCGAGGACTATAGTGTCCCATGGTTGCAGCTGACCCCAGCTCCTACTTCTCTAACAAATTAATTTCCCACAAGAGACTTGAGTTTGGATGCCCCGCTTGGCGTATTACCGGGTCATCTAATCCACACATCATTTACGTTTCTCTTTTTTTTTCCTTTTTTTTTTTTTTGAGACAGAGTGCCATCATGTCACCCGGGCTGGAGTGCCGTGGCACGATCTCTACTAAAAATACAAAAAAATTAAGCAGGTGCGGTGGCGTGTGCCTGTAATCCCAGCTACACAGAAGGCTGAGGCAGGAGAATCGCTTGAACCCAGGAGGCGAAGATTGCAGTGAGCTGAGATCACACCATTGCACTCCAGCCTGGGCAACAAGAGCAAACAAGTCTCAAAAAAAAAAAAAGTCAGGGCTTTTTCTGCAGCAAAAGGGGCTTAAGCAAAGGGGTGCGCAGGACTTTCTGCCTTCCAGCTTGTCTCCCCGAGTCATAAGTCCTGTAGGGGAGCCCCCAGCCCATGGCACCTGCATGAGAATCTGGGCACCGCTTCGGAGGTCCTCGGCAATGACGTCGGAGTAGAAGGCCTTGATCTTCCTCTTGTTCAGCCACTTGGTGTGCCCGCTGGCGATGAGCCGGAGCTCAGGCATCCTCTGCTTGGAGGGTCCCTGTGGGTGGAAGGGGCAGGGGACACTGCCAGCTGCCTTCAGCCTCCGGCCTGAGATTCAGCCCCTCTCCTGTCCTGGAGGCTGCCCCAGGGGCTCAGCAGCATCCATGGTGCCCCTTTCCTTTGATCATTTAAGGGAAGGACAAGGAGTGTGGAGAAAGAGGGGAAGAAGGGAGAGGTAGGGAGCAGGAAAGAGGCAGAGCAGCTGGGGGAGAAGCCAGCAAGAGAGACCAGGAAGGGGAGAGAACGGGTCCGTGGGGGGCCTGGCTGGGCGCCCCTTGCTCTGTATCGCCTCGACCACCACCCCGTGGGTGGACATCACACCCAGACGGCTCCCCCAGGAGTACTGCCCTACGCCCCTCCTGGGGTCACTCACGATGAGCACATGGCCACAGATCATCAGGCTGAGGTTCTGGGTGAAGGTGCCCACAAAGTCCACCAGCGCTGGGCGGAAGTTTGGGGGCCCTGTGAGCACCAGGCACTGGGGGCTGAGGAGGGAAGAGAAAAGGACAGGAGCCATCAGGAGAGAGCCCACAGGAGGCTGGGTGCAAAAGGCACCACCCAGGCTCCCTGAACAGCGATGTGGCCACCAACATGACCCTAGGTGCTTGGGGCCTTGACTTCCTGCCTATAAACCCAGGGTGACTTTTAGGGCCCTTCCCACTCTTTTGGTGGCCTCCAAAAGGACTAGTCTCCCTGGTCCTTCCTGCTCAGGCCACCAAACACTCCCCCCACTGCTTCTCCCCTGCCCGGCCTAGCCTAGCACGGAGATGGGAAGAACAAAGCCTGGGAGTGAGGAAGCCTGTCACTTACAAACTCACCAGTTACCCAGGCAGGTGACTCAGCCTCTGCGTCAAGAGGCAGCAGAGGGCAGTGGTCAAGGGCCACGACCTGAGTCAACTGGAGCCAGACTTAATCGGCCATTCACCAGCTGTGTGACCTGGGGCCAATTACTTAACCTCTCCGTGCCTCAGTGTCCTTGTCCATGACTGGGTTAGTAATTTCCTGGACCTCAGCCGGTTGTCCTAAGGCTGTGTGAGGTACTTTGCAAGTGCCTGGCTCATAGTAAGCATGACATAAACAGATATTGTTGATAATTACTAGAATCTGGCGGGAAGGGGATGGCAGGTGCATAATTCTCCTCGACAAAGAGGGGAATCAGCTTTGAAGGGTACTCAGGAGAGGTTCACACCATCCACCCCCAAGATACTGTGAGGGGAACTGCAACACCAATTGCCTCCACAACAGAGATGCTTCCACTGTGGAAACTGAGGCACAGAGAGGTCCCTTGACTGGCCTGGTCCCCATCATGATATGTCCACTCCTGTCTCATGGCGCCTGGGTGGCTCCGCCACCTCTGTTCCCTCTCTGAGTGGGGGCCGCGTACACCGTGGGTCTGTCCAGGGCAGGTGACAGGTCTAGGCTTGGAAACTCCCAGGGTGGGGCCATCACCAGCCCCCGGGTCTTAGGTGGGTCCCAGCAGCTCTGCTCACCGGTAGTTCTTGATGTGGTCTTCTACCTCATTGAGGCCCACTGAGTAGCTCAGGGCCAGGTTGTAGGAGCCGGCCTGTACCGAGGAGCCCCAATTTACCTCTGGGGGAGCAAGGGAGCAGTGGGTTAAGAGCAGTGTTAGGAATCACCAGAAGAAACCAGACACATGGGGGCAATGTCAGTCCTCTCTAGGCACCCAGCATCCGTGGGAGCAGGGCCACCTGGGGTGGGCAGCCTGCAGGATGGAGGCCTGCGGACCATGTGACTGCACACTGAAAAGTGACACATTGAGGCCGGGCGCAGTGACTCATGCCTGTAATCCTGGCACTTTGGAAGGCCGAGGTGAGAGGCTCACTGAGGTCAGGAGTTCGAGACCAGCCTGGCCAACATGGTAAAACCCCATCTCTACTAAAAATTCAGAAGTTACCCAGGTGTGGTGGCGGGCACCTATAATCTCAGCTACTCGGGAGGCTGAGGCAGGAGTATTGCTTGAACCCGGGAGGTGGGGGTTGCAGTGAGCCGAGATTGTGCCACTGCAGTCCAGCCTGGGCAACAGCGTGAGAATCTGCCTCCCAACCCCCCACAAAAAAAGTTATACATCAAGCTCCACACAGTATCCTCCTGCTTTGCCAAATCTTTGCAATGGCCTAGACGCCCAGGTTGAGACTTAGAATCCCAGGCCTTCTCAGAGTCCTGCTTCCTGCCCTCAGGTCACTGCCACCCCAGGGTCCCTGCCTGCAGCCAAGTAGAGCCCCTGCCCAGAGTCCAAGCTTTGTCTGCCTGCAACCACACAGCAGCCCTCGGCCACCCGAGGCCTAGGTGTGCACAGTAGCCAGCCAGCCCCTCCTGGGGGACAGCCCTAGGGAAGAGGCAGGGGCGGGCTCTGGAAGCTCACTCAGGGTCCTTTGGGCAGAGATTCCAAGGTCCTGAGTGCCCAGGGGTGGCTTAGAAGTTGGGGCATGGGACCTGAGTGGGGACATCCCTTGGGGCTCCTTGCCACATGGGGAGGGACGAGGGCGGGGGCCAGAGAGGGGCCCTAGATAGCACAGAGCCCGACTTAGAGCCCTCTAGTGGGGGCGGAGGGCAGTACCGCCTGGGTGGCTACCCTGGGGGAGGAGGGCCGCGGCCCCGCAGCTGGGACGCACACCTGGCTTCTTGTAGATCACATAGAGCAGGAGGAAGAGCACCACGCCGATGGCGATGAGGGCTGCCCACCAGGTGAGAAGGAACATGATGACCACGGAGATGACAGCCCCGAACAGCGCCGCCCACTTGTTGTAGTATTGGAATGAGGGTCTCCACCCTGGGCCGAGAGCACCAGTCAGTGGGCAGTCCTGGCACTCTGGAGCCTCTTTCTAGGCCAGAGCTGCTGGGCAGGGCCTGGCAGTAATGCCAGCAGTGCCCAGAGCCAGGGTCACAACATGTACCCACCAGCCATGAGCACCAGCCACTCCTCCTCCCGGGGCTGGGTCTGCAGGCTCTGAGGCAAACCACACACCCATCTTGGCTGGCATTTCACCATGTGCCCAGGCTGTGCCAAGGAGTGGGTGTCCAGCTCTGGCCAAATACAGCCACAGGACACCCCACGCCAGCAACAGCACCAGCTCCCATGGTGCCAAGGGGGTGAGATGGAGGTGGAAGGGCTTGATTCTGCCTGGCTCCTCACCAGCAGGCCAGGCTAGGGCTGCCATGAGTGATAGCCGCCTCATGGCTCACCTCCAGGGCCATCATGCACACTGGGGTCTATGTGAAAGGTGGCCTGGTAAAAGGCAATGGCAATTTGGAACTAGTTAGAAAAAGTCTTCCTCAAGACTTTATTGCCATCTGCCAGAAGTTTTCCATCATACATATGCAAATGTGTGAAATAATATGATATGAATCGTGCCTTCTAGAGTTGTGCAGTGTGCAACCTGTAGCACTGTACATGACAGCCCTAGCTGTAACTTTGGGCAATTGTTTCTCTAAGGAATCAGACTCCTGATTCCTGTAAAACTGGGGAAGGAAAAGACTGGAAAACCCCTACAGATGGTAAACAACATATGAATTCATGTAAAGTGTACACTGTCAGAGCCACTATTATTACTATTTGAGATGGAGTCTTGCTCTGTTGCCCAGGCTAGAGTGCAATGGCATGATCTTGGCTCACTGCAACCTCCTGTTCCCGGGTTCAAGTGATTCTCCTGCCTCAGCCTCCTGAATAGCTGGGATTACAGGCATCCGCCACCACACCCGGCTAATTTTTGTGTTTTTGTAGAGACAGGGTTGCACCATGTTGGCCAGGCTGGTCACAAACTTCTGACCTCAAGTGATCACCAACCTCGGCCTCCCAAAGTGCTAGGATTACAGGTGTGAGCCACCACTCCCGGCCGAGAGCCACTATTACTAGATTAACGTTCCCTTTCATAGGTTTTAATTTGAGAGGTGATCGTGGGCTGCTGACCTCCACCCATGCCTCCCACTCCCACCCCAGGCTCCAGTACCCCCCAGCCCCTGGGTGCCTCCTCCTGAAGTGAGGTGAAGGGTTTGCTTACCAGGCGAGTTGGTGATGGAGGCATGGAAGCAGCTGAAGTTGATGAGGGCATAGGAGCAGAGGAAGAAGTTGGAAATGATGGGGGCTATGGTGTTGAGCTCAGCTTCAGGGACCCAGGGAGAGAGAGGACAGCCTGTTGGGCAACTCCGCCAAGGAGTGGCTTGGCACCCTCCTTCCCAGAGTGGGGGACCCCAGACAGGTCACGAAGGCTCAGACAGTCTCAACCTTCTCATCTGTGAAATGGGTCTATCCTTTTGTGAAGCTCAAAGGGATGGTGCAAACTGTAAGCACCCAGCTTTTAAGACACTGGTGGGGGCAGTGTGAGAGTAGACCCCCTCAGGCTATGGGATGATCAAGAGTAGTGGCTGTCACACTGTTTTGACCACAATTACAGTAAGAAATACTTTTTTTTTTTTTTTGAGATGGAGTCTTGCTTCATTGCCCAGTGGCGTAATCTCAGCTCACTGCAACCTCTGCCTCCCAGGCTCAAACAATTCTCCTGCCTCAGCCTCTCTAGTAGCTTGGATTACAGGCATGCACCACCACGCCCAGCAAATTTTTGTTTTTGTTTTTGTTTTTTGGTGGTGGTGTTGTTTTTTTAGACGGAGTCTTGCTCTGTTACCAGGCTGGAGTACAGTGGCGAAATCTCGACTCACTGCAACCTCCACCTCCTGGGTTCAAGCAATTCTTCTGCCTCAGCCTCCCGAGTAGCTGGGACCACAGGCATGTGACACGACTCCCGGCTAATTTTTTTTGTATTTTTAGTAGAGACGGGGTTTCACGGTGTTGGCTAGGCTGGTCTCAAACTCCTGAACTCAAGTGATCCGCCCCCTTGGCCTCCCAAAGTGCTGGGATTACAGGCGTGAGCCACTGCGCCCGGCCAGAAATACATTTTGCAATGTGACTCCGGACACCAAAGGCCGTAACACAGCTCCACCCCAGTGGTAACCCACCCAAGAACTGCTTCCACTCCCGTCTCCCTGTTCCCCTCCCCTGCCACTGTCCCCAGCACCCCAGATAAACGTTTACATATGAATCCTTGTCTCAGGGCCTGCTTCTGGGGATCCCAAAACATTATACGCACCAATGTGCCAGGCCCTCTGTCCACGATTTCATGTAATCACCTGAGAACCCTGCCCGAAGCATCTGAGATCATGGTCCTCAGTCTGAAGTCAAGTCAGACCCACCCAGATGAAAGGACATCGAATCTAAATCAGGGTGCATTGCAGGGAAATGTGTTTCTGGGCCCCGGAGAGCAGGACGCAGACACAGGGCCAGGGAACACCAAGTCTGAACAGACTTTTCCATCCCTGCCACCTCTCCATGTGGTTCAGGACCCGGTAGTGCCTGGTGTCTGGAAAGCTTCCCTTGGGCAATAGTGACTAAGCAAATCTCATGGACTGTGATGCCAGCCTGAACAGCACGGAGTCACTGGTGGCAGGAGGGTGTCATGAGCCCAGGGAGGCTGGCCAGCAGTCTACCCCCCACCCCACTCCTGCACAAGGAGCGGGGGCCGGGGGCCATCATGTCGCAGCCTGGCCACTGCCCATGCTTGGCATGGCCACCTCTCTCCTAGCGAGTTCTGCTGCCACGGCTAAGTTAATGAGGGAAGCGTCGGGTGTGTGCACATGTGAGAGTGTGTGCGTGCATGAATGCATGTAGGTGTTCCTGCACACGTGGTCTCTTCCTGCCCTTCTGAGATACACCTGTTATGCACTATTGCTCCCATTCTGTAGATGAAAAAGGTGAGGCTCAGAGAGGTGAAGTAACTTGTCTAAGGTCACACAGCTGGCACGTGGCAAAGCCTGGATAGGAAGTAGATCTAATGAACCAATTAACGGTGCCCTTTTCTCCTAAGGCATCTTCCACCTTGAAACCCAAGGGGTCTAGAAGTCCGAGGTCTGAGGAACTGGGTTTGTCTAGTTCATATACCTATGAGGATACTGACCAGCCATTTGTATCCCATCCCAAGGAGGGACCAGTCAGCTTGTCCCATGCTCTGAAGGCGTTCTGGGGGTTCATTTAGACCCGGGGCGGGGATGCTAGCAGACTGGGAGAACAGGTAGGTTCCCTTCTCACAAAGCAGAAGGCTCTGCTGCCTGACCTGGTTTGGGAGCCACCCTGCCTGGAGGTGGGAAGGGGAAGGATCACATGGCCCCCCCGATGTCTCCTCCCAGGTGGGGCCTCACCCCTCAAGACTTAGCCTCTGAGTGCCCACTAACTATCACACCTAGCAGGGCACTGGGGCGGGGAGATGAGGAGGCGGGAGAAGAGCCCGGCCCCCATGACCCTCAGGGCCACCCAGGGGAACAGGAGGCCAGGCCCTGTGAGCCCCAGCAGCACCTTACCGATGATGATGAAGGCCACGGCGATGGCATAGGCCAGCAGGTAGCCGCGCACGGGCTCCTTGTTCTTGCCGTAGCCTTTCCCGAAGAAGCCGATCAGTGGGTACAGCTGGTCTTTGCAAAGGCACTGCAGCACCAGATGCCGCGCTCACCCCCAGGCTGGGAACTGCCACTTCCCCTCCCCTGGGGCCACCTGAGCTCCAGACCAGCTCGGTGCCCTCCCCAACCTGGATCCTGGTGTCTGTTTCTGTTAAACAGGGGTGATCAGCCCTCCTCCGCTCTCCCCACTCTACCATGAAGATAGTAAAAGGGCATGACCAGGTGGGTTGGTGGCTCTGGGTACAGCTTGAAAGGTAGAGTTGCGGACAGGATGCAGGTGGCACAGGTGGGAGTTTGGGGTGGCGACTGCAGGTGTTATTCAAGTCACACTGCCGGGAAGGGGCTGCTTCCTTCAAGAGTTTGCTGATAGCTCCTTTTCCCTTCTGGCTAGAGATCCCGGTCTAATGACACCTCCAGGTCTTTATAGCAGTCACCCAGGGTCCCAGCCTATTGTGCCTCTGGCCCAGGCTTCCCACCCCCCATCATCTTGATCCCTTTCTGTGGCCTCACCTGGAAGACTTTGGCAGCAGAGACAAGGCAGGCCAGGGCAGAGGAGAGGGTGGCCCCAAAAATGCCGGCCGTGATCAGGGGCGCGAAGCCTGACACCATGCTCATAGTCTGCAGGGATTTGGGGATCAGGGACTCCATGGTGGGGGCTGAGCCAGAAGCCCCCAACTGTGGCACCTCATTCCTTACTGCAGGCAGGGGCTGGGCCCTGAGCCTCCATCTGAGTCTACAACCCACCCCCGGAGATCCCAGGGTCCGCTCACAGGCCGGGACAGGACAGACCTGGCTCTGAACCCCTATCCCCTAAGCCTAGGACTCAGCTCCCCAAACTAGTCCCCCCAGAAATTTCCAGGCCTGCAAGGGGCCCTGCAGCCTCCACCCAGCCCCCACGGTGTCTGCTGGGTCAGCCCTCCTGGCGGTACCTGGTAATAGTTGATGAGGCCATAGCGGCAGCTGTGCTGCTGGGCGCATTCAGTGAAGTTCCAGCCATAGCCGCAGGCCAGTCCCTCACAGGCACCCCAGCCGGGGGTCACCGTGTCATTCAGGACCCCAGAGGCATCGCGTACCACGCAGGAGCCTGAGAGGGGGAAGGAGAGCATGGGGAGATGTCCCTTCCCTCCTTACTTGGTCCTCTTCCAGCCCCACCTCTGCAGAGGGTGAGACACTGCAGAGGATGGGGCAGCCCCCGCTTCATCACGCGGGGATGATGACAATGGCGGCATGCTGACGGTGTGCCCGGCGCCATGCTAAGTACTTTACAACAACCTATGAGCAGGCGTCGCTATCACTTTTGTTGTCGTTGCCATTTTACAGGGGCCCAGAGAGCTTAAGCGACCAAGATCACAATGTCCTCCTGAGATAAGCTGGACCAAGTCCCTTGGCCATTTGTGAACAGCTTGCCTCAAAGGGGACCTCTGGGAGCAAGTGCACCTGTGAGGATCTCAGTTCAAGGCAGGTGTTAACAGCCCAGGCCTGGGCTCAAAGCCCGGCTCCACCATTCAGTGGCTGTGTGACCCCAGGAAGGTCATTTAACCTCTCTGAGCTCCTGTTTTCTCCTTGGTGAAACAGGGAAAATGACAGTGATGGGATTGGCATGAAAAGGGCTGGGCACGTGACGAGTCAGTTGCGGGTATCATCACCATCATCATCACTCCTGGGGTTGGAGCAGGATTTGTCCTGTAGGATCTTCACACTCATGAACCTGGACCCTCAAGGAACCCAAGGAGCCTGGTCTGACCCTGCCACATCCACTGCCATGAAGATACTCTGATCATTGCCAAGACAACCCAGAGACAGGTTCAAGGTTCCACATCCTGAGGTCACCACACCCTCCCAGCCCAGCTCTCCCTGTTAGAGAGTCAAACCCCACCCTCTGATCCCCTCCGGTGGTTTGGGGTTTGGACACCGCACGGTGGAGACCAGGTCCCTCCCCTTCCTGACTGGCTGGGCTGGCCACTTACCAATGGTGGCTGAGATGGCCAGGTAAGAAATGGTGGTCCAGAAAATGGCCATGAGGGTCCCCTTGGGGATGGCTATGGCAGGGTCCTGTAGGAGGGAGGGAGAGAGGGGGACAGGGAGGGAGGGCGGGCATCAGACGACCCCTGGGCCTCCTTCCAGGCCCATGCCCCTTGTCTAAGGCTGAGGCTGAGGGCAGCAACCTCTGACCTTGGCCCCTCAGAGCCCCCGTTCCAGCACAGAGGAAGAAGCCTCATGACTGAGGACACAGAGGGAAGCAACCAAGATCACGGGGTGGAGACTCCACCCGAGGCCCTGGGAGATGGAAGCAGAGAGAAGAAATTCAACAGTTCCGCGCCTAGGCCATGAGGGCACTTGGCCAGGGCTTGCTTTAGGGTGGGGAAGGCGGGGGCAAGGTGGCGGGCTCTGGAGTCGGCCAGCCCGGGATCAGTTTCAGGTGGCCAACGGGGCAGGGTGCTGTGTTCTCATGCCCCGGCCCTCACCTGTCAGGGATGTTGGTGAAATAAATTAATCCACATTGAGATCCTAGACCAGGACTCCCCTCCCCACCAGCCCTCACGGCATGGTCAATCATTATGCACCAATTGATTTGTCTGGCTCCTCAACAATAAATAGGATACGCCCCGAACATTCCCTTTCCATTCTGGGAAAAAAATCTCTGCTCGTATTTTCTTGTTTCTTTTCTTTCTTTCTTTCTTTCTTTCTTTTTTTTCTGAGACAGAGTCTTGCTCTGTCACCCAGGCTGGAGTGCAGTGGCACAATCTCGGTTTACTGCAACCTCCACTTCCTGTGCTCAAGTGATTCTCCTGCCTCAGCCTCCAAGTACCTGGGACAATAGGTGTGCACCACCGCTATAGGTGCCCTAATTTTTGTACTTTTAGTAGCGACGAGGTTTTGCCATTATGGCCAGGCTGGTCTCGAACTCCAGACCTCAAGTGATCCACCCACCTCGGCCTCCCAAAGTGCTGGGATTATAGGCGTGAGCCACTGAGCCTGGCATGCTTGTATTTTCTTAACAGTGATAACAGTGATAACAAGCCTTCATGAACACACCACGTGCTACACTCTTCTAGGCACTTTCTCAAATGTAATTTCCTGAGAAGTGGGCTGGGCAGCCCGGCTCAGCTGGTGGGGAAGCTGAGGGCAGAGAGCCGTGAGGGAGACCAAGCTCTGGTCCTGACCACATCAAGGTCCATAGCCTCAGGCTCCGAGGACTGGTCCTGGGTGCTGCAACACAGGCTCGGATTTTGACAGCAAGTTTAAGACCTACGCACCCTCCAGGCACAGACCCAACCCGGAGGCAAAGGCCAGGCCTGTCACGGGATGTCAATTTCTAAACCTCCCCAGCCTTTCCTGGGCTGTTCTGCATACTGTCCAGTTAGCAGATGGAGCCACAGATTAGCAGCAAGTCAAACTAGGGTGGTGGGGGAGGCTGCCAGGAGGAGGTGAGAGGGAGGGTGTGGCAGTCCTGAGAAAAATGGGAGGAGAGATGCGGAGCTGGAATCTCGAGCCCGGGTCTGCTGGGATCCCCAAGCCTTGGCCAAGTCCCCTCTGTGGCCCAGGTGTGGAGCTGTTGAATTTCTCTCTGCCTCAGCCTCCCAGGGCCTTGGGTGGAGTCTCCACCCCAGGGCTCTGCAAGGCCCCTGCACCCGTGGACCTGCCAGCCCTACCTGGTATACCTGTTTGACTTAACTGGGCCATGCACATGGGGTCCCCAGTCCCAAAGCCAACAGAACTTACCAGCCTCCCACCCTGCCTCTAGTGGGTTGAATAGTGTCCCCCAAAATTCACATCCACCTAGAATCTCAGAATATGGTCTTATTTGGAAATAGAATCTTTGCAGGTGCCATTAGTGAAGATGACGTCATACTGGATGAGGGTGGGCCCCGCATGCAATGACTGGTGTCCTTGGGAGGAAAGGACCCACAGAATAAAGAAGGCCACATGAGACAGAGACAGAGATTGGACTGATGTGGTTGCCAGCCAAGGAAAGCCACTGTCAGCAGCCACCAGAAATTAGGAAGAGGCAAGGAAGTGTTCTCCCCTGGGCTTTCAGGGGGAGCTTGGTCCTGCCAACACCTGGGTTCCAGACTTTTAACCTCCTGAACTGGGAGAGAATACAGGTGTTTTTAAGGCACCCAACTGGTGGTAAAAACACAAATATGTCAGCCATCAACCCCCACCCTGCCTCCTGCATCTAAATCTGAGATCTCAGCCCTTGGATGCGCTGGGAAGGGGCGGGCGGGGAAGAGGTGAGCTGGGTAGAGGTGGGCTGAGATGTGGACCTGGATGTGCCTGCCTTTGAGATTGCTGCCTGGGAATTTAACCAAGTTAGACTCTTCCCTGCTGTGTGCACTGGGAGAAGCCCCTTAACACCCCTGAGCCTCAGTTTCCCCATCTGTAAAATAAGCAAATAACTTGGCATGTGACAAGTGCCCATAAATGTGAGCTGTTGGGGTGGGGGCAGTATTGTGAACAGGGATGTGGCCTGAGGCTAGACAAAAAATATTTGTTGAATGATGAAATTGTGATGCAGTTGAGGTCTCCCTGTTTTAGAAACTGGTACTCAGGCAGGGTGCGGTGGCTCATACCTGTAATCCCAACACTTTGGGAGGTCGAGGCAGGCAGATCACCTGAGGTCAGGAGTTTGAGACCAGCCTGACCAACGTGGAGAAACCCTGTCACTATTAAAAACACAAAATTAGCTGGGTGTGGTGGCACATCCCTGTAATCCCAGCTACTTGGTAGGCTGAGGCAGGAGAATCACTTGAATGTCGCAGCGAGCTGAGATTGCACCATTGCACTCCAGCCTAGGCAACAAGAGTGAAACTCCATCTCAAAAAATAAAATAGAAAAGAAAAGAAAAGAAACTGGCACTCGGGCTCCTCTGCCACCTCCGTAGTCCTGGGCAGGCCCCTGAACCTCTATGACCTTGGCTTGCTTGTCTATATCGTGGTAAAAATGACAATGATGACAAGAAGCTCTTAGCTCCTCTTGCAAGCCGGGCACTGTTCTAAGCACTGCATTTTACATGAATTAGTGCATGGAATCCTCTCCACTGACCTGCAGTGCAGGGGCTGTACTAGTCCCATTTTAGAATTGGGGAAGCTGAGGCTCAGGGAGTTTTAAAGGATCTTGCCCAAAGTGTCACAGTGAAGGCTCCACACACGGTGGCTCTGCTGCTGAGGATGCTCCCACAGGATGGGTGAGGACATCCAACAGCCAAGGGACCCTTACGGCTTGGGACCATTTAGGACAGAGTGCAGGTGCTGGCCCCACCCAGTTTCCAGACAGCTGACACCAGCCGGTTGATAACCTAAGAAGATGGATAAGGCAGATAAATTCCCAGGCAATTATGTAACGAGGCTCCTTGGAATCCAGGCTGTCTGAGCACAGGCCCAGCCTCCGCGGGACCTCAGGACACACAGACCAGGCCTCTGCCAGCCATTCCCCAGACAAAGGAGAGGAGCAGACCAACACCTATTCTGCAATTTCCAGGCTGGTTAAAGCCAGCCTGGCTTCACAATCGCCTCCATGCACGGTTCTTTTCTTTCCTTTTCCTTTTTCTTTTTTTTTTTGAGATGGAGTTTCACTCTTGTTGCCCAGGCTGGAGTGCAGTGGCACAATTCCGGCTCACTGCAACCTCCACCTCCTGGGTTCAAGCAATTCTCCTGCCTCAGCTTCCCAAGTAGCTGGGATTACGGGTGCGTGCCACCACGCCCAGATAATTTTTGTGTTTTTAGTGGAGACTAAAACATAGTTTCACCATATTGGCCGGGCTGGTCTCGACCTCCTGACCTCAAGTGATCCACCTGTCCCAGTCTCCCAAAGTACTGGGATTATACGGATGAGCCGCTGTGCCTGGCCCAATGCACAGTTCTTACTTCGCTTAAGAAAATGCGTCAAGGAGTGACTGGAAGTTGAGGGTGGGGGTTAGCTGTGGTGTCCAGCAGGGGGCTAGCTCCCCACTCATCACCCTTGCTTGCCTGCCACCTCCTTTGAGCAAAGCCTCCACCGGCTTCCCATCTTTCAAAACCCAGCTCTGGAGCCTCCTGCACCCAGAAATTCTGCTGGAGCCCCTGCCAACATTAGTCTCTCCTCCCCCACGATGCAGCACTTTGTGCCACTGCTCAAACACTGCATTTCACCACAATTCAGTCACCAATCATGTACGGAGCACCTAGTATGCGCCAGGCTCCGAGCTGGGAGGGAATAGAGAGATGCAGGCAAGCCTCAGTTCTCCAGATGCTGGGCAACAGATATGTTTGGCCAGACATCATTTTGCTGGGGAAACCATGGCGCTGAAGGAAGGGCTGGTAGAGATGATAGTTGAAGGAGGTATTTGAAACAGGCCAGGTGCAGTGGCTCATGCCTGTAATCCCAGAACTTTGGGAGGGCAGATCACTTGAGGTCAGGAGTTCGAGACCAGCCCGGCCAACATGGTGAAACCCCCGTCACTATTAAAAATACAAACATTAGCCAGGCATAGTGGCAGGTGCCTGTAGTTCTAGCTACTCTGGAGGCTGAAGCACGAGAATCACTTGAACCTGGGAGGCGGAGGTTGCAGTGAGCTGAGATCACGCCACTGCACTGCCCTTCAGCCTGGGAGAGAGTGAGAGGTCATCTCAAAAAAAAAAAAGGCCCGGCACCGTGGCTCACGCCTGTAATTCCAGCACTCCTGGGAAGCCAAGGCGGGTGGATCACTTTAGGTCAGAAGTTGGAGACCAGCCTGGCCAACATAGTGAAACCCCGTCTCTACTAAAACATATAAAAATTAGCCAGGCTGTGGTGGCGTATCCCTGTAATCCCAGCTACTTGGGAGGCTGAGGCAGGAGAATCGCTTGAATCCGGGAAGCAGAGGTTGCAGTGAGCCGAGATTACACCACTGCTCCAGCCTGGGCAAAAAGAGGTAAACTCTGTTTCAAAAAAAAAAAAAAAAGAAGAAGAAAAAGAAAGAAAAAAAAAAAAGAAAGAGAAGCAGAACAGAACTTTGAGGGTAAAAAAAGCCAGTATAGGGAATTGCAGGTAGAGAGCGCAGCATAGGCGAAGGCGTGGAGGAGGGACAGGGTAACGTGGGCAAAGCAGCAGTCTCAGGGCTGAAGCAGGCTCATAAGGGTGGCACTGGTCAGGGGTGAGGCTGGACAGACGGGCTGGAGCCTTGAATGCCGAGCTAAGAAGCCTGCCTGCAGCAAGGCAATGGAGAGCCCTGGGAGGATGTCAGCCCAGCGAAGATGTGCGTGAGCAAGGCTGAGTTCTTAAGGTCACAGCTGGGCCAGTCTTCCCCTAAGGCTGACAGTTCTGGAAACTAGGGAGGAGCCTAGCCATTTTGCGGTGCCCCTCAAAACCTAGAATGCAGCTGATCTTCATAAACAACCGCAGAATGGAATAGAATTGGTTGGACTGGGTTGAACTGAGCTGAGTAGGACTGGACTGGATTTTAGAGGCCCTGCCTCCTGGGTCTCAGTGCCCAGAGGCAGATGTCAGTAGAGCAGGGAGCAGGATTCTGCTCACTGCCCCCTGCAGTGCTGGGACATGGGATGGATGGGCATTCTTCTCACCTTGAGGTCACCGGAGATGTTGGCCCCTGCGAGGATGCCCGTGGCTGAGGGGAAGAAGATGGAGAACATTCCAAAGAAGGTGCCATCTGGGCCCCGCCAGTCAGGCACCAAGTTCTGGACAAAAATGTCCCCTGCAAAAGCAAGGCCTGAGTAAGGCTCACGTGGAGGGCTTGACCCCGCTCGGTGGGACCCACTGGGCAGGCAGCCCCTGATCATGGGATTGGGGAATCCCAACCTCCCAGTGTCCACACCATGGGCCAGATTCCTGGGCAGACACTCCCTGTCCCCAGAGCCATGGTCAGGGCCCCGGTCTGCACATACCCCGGTAGCTGAAGAAGCCTTTGGAGGCCTTGTCCTCAGATGGGGGGATCAGCGTCCCCACCAAGTAGTTGGCAAAGGAGACCATGATGACAAGGAAGAACAGCACCTGGGCCTGGGGGACGAAGGACCCCACAGGTCAATTATTCTGGTTCTACCTCTTTGGGAAGCCCCACCAGAAAATGATTTGCCCAGACCCTGTTATTCACTCACTCATTCATTCATCACACATTATACAGCAGGCTCTGTTCAAGGAGCTGGGAATATAGCAGAGAACAAGACCACCAAAGCCTCTTGTCTTGGCTGATAAATAAGGAAGATGAATTTAAAGTAAGAAGAGCTTTGGGCTGGAGGCGGTGGCTCATGCCTGTAATCCCAGCACTTTGGGAGGCCAAGGCAGGTGGATCATCTGAGGTCAGGAGTTCAAGACCAGCCTGGGCAGCATGATCAAACCCCGCCTCTACTAAAAATACAAAATTAGCCAGGCACGGTGGTGGGCACACGCCTGTGATCCCAGCCACTGAGGAGACTGAGGCAGGAGAATCGCTTGAACCTTGAGAATCGAGATTGCACCACTGTACTCCAGCCTGGGCAACAAGAGGGAGACTCTGTCTCAGAAAAAAAAGAGATTTGGGAGGCTGAGGTGGGCGGATCACCTGATGTCAGGAGTTTGAGACCTGCCTGGCCAACATGGTGAAACCCTGTCTCTATAAAAAATACCAAAATTAGCCAGGTATGGTGGCGTTGCCTGTAATCCCAGCTACTCAGGAGGCTGAGGCTCAAGAATCACTTGAACCTGGCAGGCAGAGGTTGCAGTGAGCCAAGATCATGCCACTGCACTCCAGCCTGGGTGCGAAGCAAGATTCTGTCTCAAAAAAAAAGAAAAAGTAAAAGAAAAGAAAAGAAAAAAGAAAAGAAAAGGCAGAGGGCCAGGGAGGGCCCAGGCCTGGAGACCCCCGAGTCTCCATGTGACCACCTCTGTGTCCCCCTCCTCCATGTCCTCCTCACCTTGGACTCCCACTCCATGCCAGCCAGGGAGATGGCCAACAGCACAGTGACGGAGACCACGCCGATGATGCGGATGTCATTAGTGGGGTCCACGATGGGTGTCCCATACTCCTGGGGAGGGAAAATGAGCCAGGCTGGAAGCCACGCTCTGAACTCCCCACCCCCCCAGACTCCGCCCACCCAGGAGGCACCTCCTGTGGGGTGCGCTCTGCTAAGACGGAGCTAACTCAAGCACCACCCCTGCCATCGAGTCCCCAAAGCAGCTGCTTCACGGGCCTGGACAACGTGGCCCTAAAGGCAACACACACCCCCAAAGGGGACTTGTGGGAAAGGAATGGTCTCTATTTGATGAGACTGTCACTCTCACCCACAGTGATCAGGCTGTGGTTGCTGATAGGTGAGGTCAGGCAGGGAGCAGGTGGGCCCAGCCCAGATAGCGGGGAGGAGAGTGCAGTGGGCTGCCGGATCCCTCTACCCAGGGTCCAGCCCCCAGCCTCACCTGGAGCAGGTCCCGCACGGTCTCTGCAAAGCCCACAGTGTGCATGGCCACACCCACGGCGTTGGCGAAAGCAAAAATGAGGCCGATGGAGCCCCCGAGCTCTGGGCCCAGACTCCGGGAGATGAGGAAGTAGGTGCCACCTATGAGGGCAGAGCCAGGAAGCATGAAACCAGAGGGGTCGGTTGGCTGGGGCAGATTCGGGAAGGCAGAGGCCAGGAGAGAGTGGCCAAGGGACCCATGGAGTCGGAGACAGCCAAGGCCATCTCATGGTGTAGACAGCCTGTCTACAGCCCTGTCCCGGAATCACAGGAGCGGCTGGGGTATCCCATTGGGTTGGGGCAGTCTGCAGTCCTGTTCCCAGGATGAGGAGCCCACGAGAGGAGGGCCTTGGTGGGAAGGGGGATGGCCCACCTGACTTGACCTTGCCGTTGGTGGAGATGGCCGAGATGGAGAGGCCTGTGATGGAGGTCACCGTGACCGACAACAGGATGATGATCCAGGTCAGGACTGCGGGGACACCCAAAGGTAGTCAGGGCATTTCCCGGGGGGAGGAGCCGCTTGCCTACTCATTCACCATGCCGCCTAAGTTCACCTCCCTTCTCTGAGCCTGTTTTCTCATCTGAAAAATGGGTGTCTATCTATCTCCTGGCATGCTCCGAATAGCCAGGGAGCCCTTGAACTAGCATCTCTGGGATTGTTAGGTATGGAGGGGAAGCCACCTTTTTTTAAATAAAAATATTAAGTAGCAGTTCCACACCATGATCACCTCTGGAAGCCAAATCCGTGCTGTGTTTTTACCTGCCTCATATAAATCCCACAACGGCTCTGTGAGGTAGGTTCTGTTATCACCCCCATTTTCCTAATGAGGAATCCAGGGCTCAGAGAGGTTAAGAAACTTGCCCAAAGTCACACAGCGGGGTACAGAGCTAGCATCTGAGCACTGTTCTGTCCAGAATGCAGCTTAATTTATTTTTATTTTTATTTTTGAGACAGGAGTCTCACTCTGTCACCCAGGCTGGAGTGCAGTGGTATGATCTTGGCTCACTGCAACCTCCACCTCGTGGGTTCAAATGATTCTCCTGCCTCAGCCTCCCAAATAGCTGGGATTACAGGTGCCTGCCATTTTTTATATTTTTAGTAGATACAGGGTTTCACCATCTTGGCCAGGCTGGTCTTGAACTCCTGACCTCGTGATCCACTTGCCTTGGCCTCCCAAGGCGCTGGGATTACAGGCGTGAGCCACAGTGCCTGGCCAGAGTGCAGCTTTCTAACCTGCATGCTTTGGGATAGAAATGGGCTTCGAGAGGTTAAGTGGCTTACCGAGGGCAAACAGCCCTTATACCTGCTGACACCACGTCCAGCGTGCCTCTCCGTGCCACCTTGACAGCATGCCTCTGTCGCTGCAGGGGACCGAGGCTGCACCAGGGAGGAGCAGGCCTGGCCCTTGGTCTGTGCAGCTCAGGTTTAATCCTGCACCCTCGGGGCCTGAGAAGAACAGGGTTCGAGCATGCCCTCCCTCCTCTACCCCAGAGGGGTACTCACCGATGCCTGCCTGGGCCGTAATCCAGGGCAGCCGCAGGTAGAGGATCACGCCCCAAATGTTGAGCATGCAACGGATCTGCGAGGAGAGGGGGGTCAGAGGCCACCTGAGTGTACACCCCAAGGCTAAATGCACAGGTCCCTGTCCCTGGCTATGGCAGGGTTTCGAGTACCTAGGCCCTGGGGACACCTGCGTCCCTTCTTCACCCACTTCAATAGGTTCTGAGTCTGGTTCTATGGGGCAGGAGGGTGAGAGGCACCCGGAGACCCACCTGTCCCTCTCACCTACTTTCCTGTCCTCCCACTGAGGCCTGACACTGGGCTATGAGCACTGTCCCCCATCACTCTATCCATCCCAAGCCCGGGATCTTGTGTCTGCCAGCCCCCATCATGGCCCGAGTGGCCGGCAGTTGACCCAGAGCCTGGCATTTACAGGGAGCTCAGCAAATGCCAGCTGAGCCAGTGCCCCATGTATGAGCAGATATCAGAGCTCAGGTGGCTGTGACTTCAGCTTCCAAATTTAAAGCGAAGCCAGAAGCCGAAATGGAGGCTGAAGCTTCCAACCGGGAGGGGCTGGGGTGGTCGCTGGCCCCACCAAGTTTCAGGGCCGTTCCGAGCTCTGACAACACAGCCCGGGAGAGAGATCCCAGCTCTGAATATGAGACTCCGGGGATCAGGAGGGGCTCAAGGTTCAGAGGAAGAAATGGAGGCACAGCCAGTTGGCAGTTAAGATCAGAACCCCAGCCTCCTGCCTCCCAGAGTAGGGCTAATGCCTTCAACATCCCATGAATTCCCCTCCGTAAAGTCCCATAATGTCTCCAAAGCCAAGTGTACTTGATTCTTTGCTGTCTGGAGACTTAATCCTGCTCCACACTACAGCAAACCTTTTTCTTCCCTTCATGAAGGGGAAAAACACGTTCACGGATTTCGGCGTTTAGTGCAGCCCCCTGGTGGCTTTTTAGGGAAACACAGTTTCTTCTAATAACTCCCTGGCAGGCATTGATCTATTATCTATTGATTTATTAACTCATTGAATTCACTGTACAGATGGGGAAACTGAAGTCCCACCAGGGCTTGAGAGTCAGAGCTGAGCCTGGATGGAGCTCTGCCTCCCCTCCCATTTCTGGACATCAAGCACCTACCCACACCCCACTCACCATCACCCCCTTGACCCAGCCGAAGCGCACAGGCTCTTCAGGGTTCTTCTCGCTGCTGGTGCCTGCCTCGTCTTCCACCAGCCCGTCGGTCATCTCGTGGCTGGGCCGGCTGTCAAAGGCCAGGGCATGCAGGTGTCTGCCTTCCTGCTGGCAGCCAAGAGACCACGAGTCAGGCAGGTAGCATTGCTAGGGACGGCATCTCTGCGTCCAGCTCACTGATCTGTACCACTGTACTCCATACTGGGCACCCCCTGACCCCTCAGCTCACAGGGTGTAGAGCTGCTTGAGGGGCTTTTAAAATGTTCCCCAGGTCGGGCGCGGTGGCTCAAGCCTGTAATCCCAGCACTTTGGGAGGCTGAGGCGGGTGGATCACGAGGTCAAGAGATCGAGACCATCCTGGTCAACATGGTGAAACCCCGTCTCTACTAAAAATACAAAACATTAGCTGGGCATGGTGGTGCGTGCCTGTAATCCCAGCTACTGAGGAGGCTGAGGCAGGAGAATTGCCTGAACCCAGGAGGCGGAGGTTGCGGTGAGCCGAGATCGCGCCATTGCACTCCAGCCTGGGTAACAAGAGTGAAACTCCGTCTCAAAAAAAACAAATAAATAAATAATAAAAATAAATAAATAAAATGCTCCCCAGGCCGAGCATGGTGGCTCACACCTGTAGTCCCAGCACTTTGGGAGACCAACGTCAGTGGACCGTTTGAGCTCAAGAGTTCAAGACCAGACTAGGCAACAAAGTGAAACCCTGTCTCTACTAAGAAATACAAAAATTAGCCAGGCATGGTGGTGTGCACCTGTAGTCCCAGCTACTTGGGAGGCTGACATAGGAGGATCCACCTCTTGAAGCCAGGAGGTGGAGGCTGCAGTGAGCCGAGGGGCCTTGGGTGCTCGGTTTCATAACAGCGTCTCCCCCTGGGAGAGCAGTGGCCTTGGAACTAATTAGGCAGTTACCCAGCTTTATATCGGGGGACGGGATTATTATCACCCTGGAGAAGTTAAAGCTTGTCCAAGGCCACACAGTTGGTCCCTGGAGGGCTGGCTCTTGAAACCAGGCTCTACCTCTGCGGCACTGGGAGGTCTCCTGGTTTGTGCCCCAAGTGACTGACTCCCTCCTCTGGGGCTTTCTTCCTGCCACTTCATCTCAGTATGGAGAAAGGGCCATGTTTTGGTTTGCTCTAAGGTAGGGAAGAGTCCTGTGAATTTAATAAGTCTCAGCCCCAGTATCAAGAACAATTCTGGGCCAGGTGCAGTGGCTCACGTCTGTAATCCCAGCACTTTGGGAGGCCAAGGTGGGCAGATCATTTGAAGTCAGGAGTTCGAGACCAGCCTGGCCTACATAGTGAAATCCTGTCTCTACTAAAAATACAAAAAATAGCTGGGCGTGGTGGTGTGCGCCTTTAGTCGCAGCTACTCAGGGGGCTGAGGCAGGAGAATCGCTTGAACCCAGGAGGTGGAGGTTGCAGTGAGCCGAGATCGCACCACTGTACTCCAGCCTGGACAACAGAGCCAGACTCCATCTCAAAAAATAAAGAAAGAAAGAACAATTCTGCCCAATTGTCATATAGGAAAAGTGAGGCCCCACAGGGGTCATGATGATCCAGCTTCCAGCCCTCCACTCTTCACAGTCTGGCCTCCCAGGCAGCAAACCCGGCTAGCCCCCTCTCTGAGGTGGACCTTCCCAGGCCCTTCTTTCCCTGTCTCTTTCAGGGGTGTGCAACCTGCTTGCATGCCTCTACTCACTGGAAGCTCATTGCCTCTCTGGGCCTCCCACTCTACCTCTGGGGTGCTAGTGTTCGGCTAATACAAATTCCAACATGTGCCCAGAGTTCTGCAGCTCCACTATTTCACAGGGGCCTCTCCACCCAGGAGGAAGACGCTCCTCCATCTCCACAGTGCAGACAACAGACCGAGGCTCAGAGAGGCTAGGCAACTGGGTCGAGATCACACAGCAGGAAAGTGGCTGGTCTTCTAAGACAGCACTTACCTTGAGGAAGGAGTGCAGGTCAGCCAGTGTGGGCCGGACCTTCCGGGGCTCACCAGGCTGGGTGCTGTTGGCATAATGATCGTACGCGGGCACCACGTCGATGGTGTTGTAGCCAAAGGTGCGCATGCAGAAGGTGCTGCTGTGGGTCAGGTGGCTGGGGTGGCTGCTGTTGTAGGCAGCTGGTGGTGAGGGCTCATCACTGCTCAGCAGCGTGCTGATGGTGAAGCGCCCACTGCACAGAGTGGGGTCCCCAGGCGTCTCTGTGGCGGGCAGTTCTGCCATTGTGGTCTGGGTGTCCAGGGAGGGGCTAGGGTCGGCAAGCACACACCGGGTGGTTTTATAGGCTGTGTCTGCGCTGAGGAGGAGGCGGGGAGGTCGGCCTAAACCGCCCGTGGCTGGTGAGCAGGGTCTCCAGACAGGGCCGGAGGCAGAGCACCATTTGATTGCTGAGATAGGAGACCTGCCTTGGATCTGGAGAGGTGGGCTGGCCCAAAGCCAGCCACGCCCTGAGTCCTGGAGTGGCTCTGCTGAGTCTGGGGGTGGCGGAGATCTCCAGCCAGGACCCAAGAAGGAACAGTTGTCAGAGAGGACCCTGAGGGGCCCTCTAAGGGATCCTAGAGATAGCCTCGTGACCTGAGAACCTACTGTGAGCCCTACTCTATGAGAACTCAAAAATCACTCGTATTACTATTTGATCTTAAAAATTTTACTTAGTATTGGGAGGCCTAGGAGGGTGGATCACCTGAGGTCAAGAGTTCAAGACCAGCCTGGCCAACATGGCGAAACCCTTTCTCTACTAAAAAAAACAAAAATTAGCCAG
Source organism: Cebus imitator (assembly GCF_001604975.1). Taxonomy (NCBI): domain Eukaryota; kingdom Metazoa; phylum Chordata; class Mammalia; order Primates; family Cebidae; genus Cebus; species Cebus imitator. The sequence continues at coordinate 2,017,749 of NW_016107612.1, forward strand.
GCATGGTGCTGGATGCCTGCAACCCCAGCTACTTTGGAGACTGAGGCAGGAGAATCACTTGAACCCGGGAGGTGAAGGTTGCACTGGGCACCACTACACTCCACCTGGGTGAGAGAGTGAGACTCTGCCTCAAAAAAAAAAATTATTTAGTAGTTTTGAATAGATTAATTATATAATTTCCTTTTTTGAGACAGGGTCTTGCTCTGTCACCCAGGCTAGAGGGCAGTGGCAAAATCACAGCTCACTGCAGCCTCAACCACCAGAGTTCAAGGATCCTCCCACCTCAGCCTCCCAAGCCGCTGGGACCACAGGCACACACCATCATGCTTGGCTAATTTGTTTTTACTTTTTGTATAGATGGGGTCTCTAGTCACCCCAGCCACTCGACCCTGGTTACCCAGGCTGGTCTCAAACTCCTGGACTAGAGTCTCCTACCTTGGCCTCCCACCTCCCAAAGCATTGGGATTGCAGGCATGAGCTACTGCGCCTGGCTGGTATAACACTTTAAAAGATGTGTACACACACACACACACACACACACACACACACACACACACACGTTAGTCTCTCTAGCTCCAACCTGTCTTCCAATGTCTGTGTGTCCCTCGAGACATCTCAGTATATATACAAGTAACTCCAAACCAGAGCTCAGCGGGTCAGTTAGGGAGCCAGCGCCTTTCTCGGCTCCTGAAGCCATCCCAGACAAGGCGCCCCAGCTCCTTGGGAGCTGCCCCCTCCCAGTGCTGGGCCAGGTCAGACCTGATTTTGCAAGCACTCTGAGGCCACACCTTGAACGCACAGTGGCAGGGGAGAAGCACTCTCGTTACCAGCAGTGCCAAAGCCATTGCAGGGAGGCAGTGGTTGAAATTTGAGCTGTTGGCTGGGCACGGTGGCTCATGCCTATAATCCCAGCACTTTGGGGGGCTGAGGCAGGTGGATCACCTGAGGTTGGGAGTTCAAGAATAGCCTGACCAACATGGAGAAATCCCGTATCTACTAAAAATACAGAATCGGCCGGGCGCGGTGGCTCACGCCTGTAATCCCAGCACTTTGGGAGGTCGAGGCGGGTGGATCACGAGGTCAAGAGATCGAGACCATCCTGGTCAATATGGTGAAACCCCGTCTCTACTACAAATACAAAAAATCAGCTGGGCATGGTGGCACGTGCCTATAGTCCCAGTTACTCGGGAGGCTGAGGCAGGAGAATTGCCTGAACCCAGGAGGCGGAGGTTGCGGTGAGCCGAGATCGCGCCATTGCACTCCAGCCTGGGTAACAAGAGTGAAACTCCGTCTCAAAAAAAAAAAAAAAAAAATTACAGAATCAGCCGGGCATGGTGGCGCTCGCCTCTAATCCCAGCTACTCAGGAGAATCGCTTGAACCTGGGAAGCAGAGGTTGCCGTGAGCCGAGATCGCGCCATTGCACTCCAGCCTGGGCAACAAGAGCGAACCTGTCTCAAAACAAAAAAAAAAAAGAAATTTGAGCTGTCAGGGGATGAAAGGTGGGTCAGGGTATCGAGAGATGAGTGAGCGAGTGCGCACTTAATGTGTTGCCAGAAATGGAGCAATGGAGGGCGTATTTTCCCAGCTATTGTGAGGGCTCTCGGTGTCAGCCCCTGTGATCTGGCCTCACCTATGGTCACCTTTCCTCCGAAAGGCCAGCATTCAGTGACTGATGGATCTAGGTATAAAGACCTGGCGCCCTGCCCCAGCTGAGGCTTTGGGTATACACCAAAACTCACTTATCCCTCTGCCCAGCCCTGCTTCCTTCCCTTCTACCCACAAGTACCAACCCCAAGAGTCTCCCTGTGGAATGCCCTGCACGCATTCCTCTATCTTGGAGTCTGCTACTCTGGAGTGAGTGAACTAGTGGCTCACAAGAAAATCACTGATCTCTTTGTCACCTCTGCAGAGTTTTCCATCTTGCAGCCATTCACCCAGCAAACCTTTACTGACCACCCACCATGCCATGGGTGGCGATAGAAACTGAGGACACACATGGTGGGCTCTGTGCCTGTGCTCATGATGGGGCTGAGTTCTTCAGGAAATTGACATGGAAACAGATCAGCCCAGCTGTGTAGTGAGAGTAGCGATGGGACAGATGTCCCTGGAGGAGGGTTAGGGGAGGGACAGCCAGGGAAGGCTTCCTGGAGAAGGGGATCCCTGACCTGATTCTTAGATAATAAGTTGCTCTTCCTGGAGGCAGGGAATAGAAAGGCCATCGCCAGCTCTGGATATCTGAGCTTGGCTTATGCTCTGGCTCTGGTCATCCTTGGGAGGGACATGGGGGGACACCCTTCCTCTCCCTTCCTAGCCCTGCCTCTCAGGCCTGGGCTCACAGAGTTCACACAGGTCCCTCAGAGGACTGGCTCCAAGGTGCTCAAAGTCCTTAGGGCTCCATGACCCCAGTAGCAAGTCTGCACTGGGTGACTGAGAACTCACAGGAAGGCCTGGCCGGTTCACTCTGTCCCCCTTGCTGACCCTCTTCCTCCTCGTCCAGAGGTGCCGGGCACAAGTGTAGCCACCCAGTTGTAGGGCCAGGCAGAAGGGGTTGGTGAAATGCCCAGCCTGGGGTAGGGCAGCAAGCACTGCTGGGGAATCCACCTCTAAGATGAGGGTCCAGGAGTCCCACAAAATCGTGAATAAGTTTTCATACCTCAGTGCATTTTTCTGGGGAGGAGACAGAAATTTCATTCACCTTGCTAGACCCACAAGGGCAGGGATCTGGCCCTGTTTTGTTCAGTGATATTCCCAAGCAACAAAACAGTACACAGTGGCTCATGCCTGTAATCCTAGCACTCTGGGAGGCCGAGGCGGGTGGATCATGAGGTCAGGAGATTGAGACCATCCTGGCTAACACAGTGAAATCCCGTCTCTACTAAAAATAAAAAATAAAAAAAATTAGCCAGGCATGGTGGCACGTGCCTATAGTCCCAGCTACTTGGGAGGCTGAGGCAGGAGAAACGCTTGAACCTGGGAGGCGGAGGTTGTGGTGAGCCAAGATCACAACACTGTACTCCAGCCTGGGCAACAGAGCGAGACCCTGTCTCAAAAAAAAAGAAAGAAAAAATGAGTATTTAACAAATGCTTGTTGAATTACGAAGGAGATGAAGAACCAAAGAGGGCAAAGCGCGGCTCCATGGAAATCCTTGGCTGACAGTGACAGAATGACCCCAAATGGGGCGCATGCAAGTGGCCACTCCCCAGGCTCTCCCAGCTCAGCATGTGGCCTCTAGTCTTGCATCTAGAGGTGAGCTGAGGGTAACAGGACCTCAATGACAAACCCCAAAGGTTACGATCACTGTGCACTTTTTTTTTTTGCAAAGCTTATACATTTACCATATGTGTTAATTTTTAAATCTTCTCAGGGCACCTCTTAATGACCCCCAGGCCTCCCTACCCCCTTCCCAGGATTCGCAGCCCTTCCTCAGAGCGGCATCTGCCAGTGTGGCTGAAGGCTTGAGGGCCCCACCCTGGCTCTGTTGGGGGAGAGGATTTGTGGAGGAGGCCTCTCTCTGCTCATTTCCTCCCATGGGGCCCTCGGGGAAGATCTTATCACTCCTTTCCCTCTTAAACTGCCATTTGATTGGCGAAATCATAGCTGCTCTTTATCTGCTCATATTCCTTCACACCCTGTCCCCGGGCAGCTATGGAAAATACCTGATTAAGATCTCACAGAGGAAGGAGCCTGAAGGGGCCCGGGCTGGTTTCTAGCAGTGCTGTGGTCCTGGGCAGAGTGAGGGGCCCTGACTGTGCTTGCCAAGGGTGACCTTGGGCAAGTCACTTGCTCCTCCCTCCAGAACACCCTGGCGCAGTCAGCTCCAAACTCCCTTCTGCTCTGGAGGGGGACATTTGCTGCTTCAAGAAACCTTTCCTGCCCCTCTGCCTCTCTATGGGTAAGATAGGGTTTTAGCAGGTCCCATGGGAGGGCTTATCAATAGGACATGCTGAGTGACTGTCACACACCTTGTCCCAAAGCACAGATCCCCAGGAAGGGGATGCTTGCATTTGGATGGAATTTAATCAATTTCAGAAGTGTTTACAGAGGCACTCTTTGGTGGTTGGTAGGGACACAGTGCTGGGTCACACACAGTCCCTATCTTTCAGGACTCTGGCTTCCAGGAGAACCCACGGGCCAGGCCCATAGATCTGAGGTTCTATGCCTGGAGCAAAGCCCTTGATTTGGCCAAACAGAGTCTCAGTTCTGGCCGTGTCTGTGTGACCTTGAGCAAGAAACCGACCTGGGAGAGCCTCAGCTCTGCAGCAGCAAAATGGAAATGACACCTCTACCAGTGCCAAGGCATCCCTCACCCATGGCTGAGTGCTGTGGGCTCCTCGGATCTCCTGGCTCTCAGACAGAACAGGAGCAGCAAAGAAACTGAACCTCTCAGCCATCAGGAAACTCCTGAGAAGTGAAAACCCCAGATGCAGGGCCTGAAATGGTGAGGACAGGAGGCCCTGCTGCAACCTCGGAATCTCGGGGCCTCCTGTTTTGTGGCTACAGAGGCACAGCATTTAGTGTGCTCCTCCTGTGTACCAAGCGCTGGACCTCACAGCCTAGCCTGGCAGACAGACCAGCAAGGAGATCAGGCAGCTGGCCAGCGGAGGAGGAAGGCTGTCCAGAGATAAGGGAGAGGGGAGGGCAGGTGTGTGGGTGAGGATGCAGGGGAGCTGAGGAAGGGGAGAGGAGGGAAAGGAGCTCAGGAGGAATGTGGTCAGTGCAGGGGGAGAGGCAGTGGGACTGGGGCCCACGTAGTGCTGTGGGGTAGGAGAAAAAAGGGAAGAAATGGTGGGAGATGAGGCTAAAAGGGGTCCAATTGTTTCTTCAGTCCACTGCATTTATTGAGTGCCTACTGCATACCACACCCTGTGCTAGGCAAGGGAGGCACCACAAGGAACAAGACACAGACCCTGCCCTCCCAGAGCTCACATGCTAATGGGAGAGACAATCAATAAACAAGCAATTGTTAGAATACATTTAGTGATAAATGCTGTTAAGAAAACAAACCTTTTCTTAGGAATGGTACATTAGGCATCTTTGAGAATTCCAGCCAAGCTCCAACCATGAGAAGAGCCACCGGCACATGAGCAGGTATGAGCTCAGGGGTTCCAGACAGAGGGCAAAGCATGTGCAAAGGCCCTGTGGCAGGATGGTGACGAGGGCTTCCAGACTAGCAAGGAGGCCTGTGTGGCCGGAGCAGAGGGATCAAGGAGATGGTGTTTGAGACCTGTGAAAGGGAACATCCAGCATTATAGGCCGGGGCTAGAGGTGTCCTAATATATTCTACGATGGTCAGGTTTATTTTTCCAACCTCATTTTGGCTGTTGTTGAGAGAATGATGTGAGGGAGAAAGGCTAGGTAAGACTAGTCAGGGGCCGGGCGCTGTGGCTCACCCCTGTAATCCCAGCACTTTGGGAGGCTGAGGCGGGTGGATCACCTGAGATCAGGAGTTTAAGACCAGCCTGATCAATACAGTGAAATCCTGTCTCTATAAAAATACAAAAATTAGCCGGGCATGATGGCAGGTGCCTGTAGTCCCAGATACCTGGGAAGCTGAGGTGGGAGAATCACCTGAGGCAGGGGTTGCAGTGAGCCGAGATCTCGCCATTGCACTTTAGCCTGGGTGACAGAGTAAGACTCCGTTTCAAAAAACAAAAAAGAAAACACTAGTCAGGGGCCACCACAGGTACATGACAGTGGTGTTGTAGCCAGGCTGGGGGAGCAGCTGTGGGATGGCAGGATGATGGGAAGGGCTGGGAGCTGAGATAGTTTCTGAAGGCAGAGCTGACAGAACCAGCATGTAGATTTGTGTGGGGCAGAGTTCAAAGGAACGAGGTACCTGGGAGCTCCATGGGGGAAATGATTGTATCGTTTCCAAGTAGAGAACCCTGATGGGAAGGCCATGAAGGCTAGGGCAAGAAGCCTGGCTTTTGTCCTGGGGTCTCAGGCCCCATCTGTTTCTGAAAAGCTGGCCCAGGGCAGCAGTTGCGTTAAAAGAAATGGGGCCAGGGAGGGCCAGTTGAAGGCTATGGCAACTGTCAGGCTGGAACAGGCAATGACCCTGGCTGTGAGTTCCAGGGCCCTCCCTTGACTACTCACAGCTTCGGCATCGCACCGGAACCGCTAACAAATGCTGATTCCAGGGCCCCACCCTGGAGAGTCTATGGACCTGGGAGAGAGGAGATGAGGGGCAGGCATCAGTGTTTGTTAAAAGCTGCCAGGTGATTCTGAACAGCAGTCTGGCCTGAGATCCAGCAGGCTACAGAGGACAAGCTTTCACACACAGACTCCCACTCCCACCCCATCCCCAGGTCCTTGCGTCCGGCCCGGTCCCACGAGGCTCGCCTGGAGAGGATGGGTATGATGCAACCCTGGTGTCGTGAAATAGCCGGGTAAGAGGATGCGCTGCTCGTCGGCCTGATTCACAACACCAGCTGCAGCAACGATACCAGAACTCCGCCGGCTTCCTCCTCTGGGTTGTGGCTCCTCTGGTTTTGAGACAGTGATGAACCCATACAACATCATCCCCAACCAATGGCTGCCCCAGACCACTACAGCACCAGGACCAGGGGTACAAATGGAGGAATCTGGGTCCCTGCCCACAAGGGGCTCACAGACTTGATATTCATGGGGAAGAGGGGAATAGACATAAAACCTGTACAGTGCAGGGGGTGCAGAGCAACAGTGGAGGTACTGGGCACTGAGAAGGCCTGGAAAGCCAGAGGCTGGACTGCAATCTCTTCCCCAACCAGGACCGAGAAACTGGGCCTTGAGGCCGGGTGCAGTGGCTCACACCTATAATCCCAGCACTTTGGGAGGCTGAGGTGGGTAGATCACAAGGTCAGGAGTTCGAGACCAGCCTGGCCAACATGGTGTAACCCCATCTCTACCAAAAATATGAAAATTAGCCAGGCGTGGTGGCAGGCTCCTGTAACCCCAGCTGCTTGGGAGGCTGAGGCAGGAGAATCACTTGAACCGGGGAGCGGAGGTTGCAGTGAGCCAAGATTGTGCCACTCCACTCCAGCTTGGGCAACAGAGTGAGACTCCATCTCAAAAAAATAAAATAAAATAGAAACTGACCCTTGAGGAACACACAAGGATGTGTATTGCAGTCCTGGCCCTCTACCTGGGCAGTGTTACAGCAGTTGAACATTAAAGCACTGAAGCTAACGATAGCTAAGGCAAAAAAAGAAACACGCATGATGAGTTAAGACATTTTCATTGTTAAAGGAAGGACTCCCAGCCAGGTGAGGTGGCTCCTGCCTGTAATCCCAGCGCTTTTGGAGGCTGAGGCAGGAGGACTGCTTGAGCCCAGGAGCCCAAGACCAACCTGGGCAACATAGGGAGATCCTGTCTCTACAAAAAATTTTAAAAATTAGCCAGGCATGGTGGTGCACGCTCATGGTTCCTGCTAGTCAGGAGGCTGAAGTGGGAAGATCACTTGAGCCCAGGAGGTTGAGGCTGCAGTGAACCGTGTTTGCCTGGCTCTGGCCTGGATAATAGAGATCCTGTCTCAAAAAAAGAAAGACTCCTGGTTCCTTTATCTTCATGGACTTAAAAACAAAAAACAAACAAACAAAAAAACCTCACTGGGCACGGTGGCTCACACCTGTAATCCTAGCACTTTGGGAGGCCGTGGTGGGAGGATCATGAGGTCAGGAGTTCAAGACTAGCCTGGCCAACATGGCGAAACCCTGTCTCTACTAAAAACACAAAAATTAGCCAGGTGTGGTGGCAGGCACCTGTAAGCCCAGCTACTGGGGAGACTGGGACAGGAGAATCACTTGAACCTGGGAGGCGGAGGTTGCAGTGAGCCCAGATTGTGCCATTGCACTCTACCCTGGGCAACAGAAGCAAGACTCTATCTCAACAACAACAACAAAAAATCCCTATTTATTTAATCAACATTCATTCCACACTTATAGATATTAATAATGCATTGAACACAATCTGGCTATTTTGAAGGACACACAGAAGGATAATGGTTGGTTATCGCCCTCAGGAACATACAGTTCATCAGAGGAGGTAAGGCCAACAAAGGCCAAAACAAGCTAAGTCATGAAGACATAAATCCCTGGATAAAATGTTACACGGGTTCAGAGAGAGGATGATTTTCTCTGGCTTATATCAGGGTAGAGTGAAGTAGATGACACAGAAAGCAGAAAGATCAGCAATTATTTAAGAAGGAAAAAGTCCAATTTTAGCTTGGAGCTTCTTGGCAACCAAGGCAGAAAAAGCAATCATGATCAGTAGTCACTATCTGATAAAAGAGCGAGATTTAATTTCTTACCCTCTCCCTCTTCTCATAAAAAAAAAAAATCTCCTTCAACCCTTTATCTGTCCGTGCAGGTTTAGCTGGAGCTCAGCCCTGCTGCATCAACGCGAACTGGAGCAGTAATTCTAATAAAAATTCAGCCCTGTGATAACAGACACAAGATGTGTTCCTTCACCCTGATGTCTCTGCCAGTGTGCTCTCCCAAGAAACCAAGGACTCAAACCCATTGTCTTCACTATGCTTGGCCTGTCTTTTTTTGAGACAGAGTCTCACTCTGTCACCCAGGCTGGAGTGCAGTGGTATGATTAGAGCTCACCACAGCCTCACCTTCCAGGCTCAGGCGATCCTTCCATCTCAGCCTCCCGAGTAGCTGGGACTACAGGCTGCGACTACACTACACCCAGTTAATTTTTAATTTTTTGATTTTTGAGAGGGTTTTTAAAATTTACTTTTTGAGGGGTTTCGCTTTTGTCCAGGCTGGAGTGCAATGGCACGATCTCGGCTCACTGCAACCTCCGCCTCCCAGGCTCAAGCCATTCTCCTGCCTCAGCCTCCTGCGTAGTTGGGATTACAGGCATGTGCCACCACACATGGCTAATCTTTCGTATTTTAGTAGAAATGGGTTTTCACCATATTAGCCAGGCTGTCTCAAACTCCTGACTTCAGGTGATCTGCCCACCTCGGCCTCCCAAAGTGCTGAGATTATAGACATGAGCCACCACGCCCAGCCTTCGCCTAACTAATTAAAATTTTAAAATAATTATAGAGACAAGGTCTCGTTGCCCAGGTTGGTTTTGAACTCCTGGGCTTAAGTGATCCACCTGCCTTGGCCTTCCCAAGTGCTGGGATTACAGGTGTGAGCCACTGTGCTTAGCCAGCCTTTCATTTTCAAATTTCATTGGAAATCTTTTTTTTTTTTTTTCTTGAAAGCAACAGGAGCAACATGATCATTCTGTCCCTTTTGAATTCCACAGGTAGATTTCTAATCTGAATCCTTTTTAACTGATATTTTTGGAGTCTAGGGGCCTATGACTTGCTCCTGCGACCAGAACTAGGAGGGCTAGAATCTCAGAGTTTCTTTTGAAAGCTAAGCTTCCCGACCCATGCCCTCAAGCCAGGCCCAGTCCAGGAAGTGAGGAAGGATGTGAGCGGAGAGGCCTGGCTGAGATCTGTACAGCCTACTTTCTGACCTGGTGCTTTTGAGTCACTGTTTGTCAAGTGGAGTTCATTCTACCCAGCCGTGGGTTTTCTGATGATATTAAGAGGGGATTTGTGAAAGCAGCATTTTGGAGGACATTAATAATACTCTGCAAATATAAACTACTTTTTTTTTTTTTTTTTTTTTTTTCTTAGTTCTTCTTTAGCTACAAGAAAGGTAGGAGAAAACCCACTCATTCTCTACTTGTTTAAGGCAGTGCTTTTTGGTAAGGGCAGCTGCTACATTTTTGTTTTTGTTTTTGTTTTTGTTTTGAGACAGAGTCTCACTCTGTCACCAGGCACCAGGCTGGAGTGCAGTGGCACTATCTCGGCTCACTGCAACCTCCACCTCCCGGGTTCAAGCAATTCTCCTGCCTCAGCCTCCCGAGTAGCTGGGACTACAGGCGTGTGTCACCATGCCCAGCTAATTTTTTTGTGTTTTTAGTAGAGACGGGGTTTCACCATGTTGGCCAGGATGGTCTTGATCTCTTGACCTCGTCATCTGCCCGCCTAGGCCTCTCAAAGTGTTGGGATTACAGGCGTAAGCCACCGTGCCCGGCTGTTTGTTTGTTTTTAAAAGTTGAGGTAGAGGGAGGAGTGGGAAGAGGAGGAGCTCAGGTCCAAAAGCAGAAACCCAGAGAGTTAGCTTTTAGAGTCATCAGCACTCAGGCCTTGACAGGCAATGCATACAGGTAAAAGCAGAGAATGATCCGAGACCTGGAAGCTCAATGTCCAGAGGCTCTCCCGCATAATCTGGCTGACGCTTCGCCAGAAACCTGAAATAAGCGGCTGATCTCCTTACCATCCCAAAGCAGAGCTCTAAAGAATCTTCTGCCAATGGTCACCCAGCACACTGGGGCTTGCCTCCAAGGGGAGTCTGCACTCCAGGCTGGGGCCACGGTGGACCTTTGTGCTCTGGCTGGGTGCAGGTGCTGCAGGGTATGGAGCCCCACAGTAGGAAGTTTGAGGGGTGGCCTGGGGAACAGAAGTCGGCTTCTTACCCGGAGGGAGCTTGCAGTTAGCGAAGCACCGTGCACCGAAGAGGCTCGGGACAAGCCAATTCAGGGAACGTGCCTGACAGTGGTGAATGCGGAAAGGCCGGGGCAGCCGGTCACTGGGAAAGGACATTTTTGATCCGGACCCTTGGCTCCAACCAGAGGTGTCAAGTGCTCATTCACTTGTGATCTCCTAAAAAATGTGCCCCCCCAGCCCTTCACACACAATGACGTTCTTTATCTGATGCCTTTTTTTGTTTGTTTGAGAGGGGGTCTCACTCTGTTGCCCAGGTTGGAGTGCAGTGGCAGGATCTCAGCTCACTGCAACCTTCACTTCCCAGGCTAGTTGCAAACTCCTGGCCTCAAGTGATCCACCCGCCTAGGCCTCCCAAAGTGCTGAGATTATAGGTGTGAGCCACCACGCCCGGCCTCTGATGCCATTTTTACTGGTTAACTTCCCATCATCGAGAACCATGTTGGACAGCCAGGGTGGCTTTGACCTTGGTGGATACAGAGTGGGTAGCTGACCCAATGGGACTTGGCATGGTGCATGTTTTTCCCTAACCAGATAGAATTTGCATCTTCCTATTTAATACATCTCAGACATTGTATGAAAATCTGTGTTGGGGAAGGGGTTTGGGGGATTTCCACAGTTAGAAAGGTCCACAGGCCTACTTCGTCACTCCCTGCCTCAGTCACAGCAATGGTTCCTGACCTAGTAGCACATGAAAATCACCTGGGGAGCTTTTAAAAAACAAGAATAGGCTGGGCGCGGTGGCTCACGCCTGTAATCCCAGCACTTTGGGAGGCAGCGGCGGGTGGATCACTTGAGGTCAGGAGTTTGAGACCAGCCTGACCAACATAGTGAAACCCTGTCTCAAAAAAAAAAATTGAAAATAAAATAAAAAACAAGAATCAGTGCCTTGGCCCCTCCCCAGGCCGGTTAAGTGGGATGCTCAGGGGACAGGGACTTGGAAATCAGTAGCTGTGAGAACTCCTTGGGTGATTCTAAGATGAAGCCAGGGCTGTGAACTGCGGAGCTGGCACTGTAAGCTCGAGGAAAGAGCACGTTAACTAAATTTGTGTGCAGCACAGAATCTGGTTGTTCTTGATAAAGGGATTGCTGATCTAAAGTTTTTTTTTTAAGTTATCTTTCATGTTGTAAAACACTTTTAAAGAGACTTTTCTCTCCTGGTTAGACACAGGAACACATAAACTGGCTACCAGCCCTTTTGTGCTGGATTCATTGCCCAAGGACAACAGGCAACCTTATAATTATTGGTTTGCACAGACAAGTGTGCACCTCCAAGTCAGACCACCCCTGACTCATCTCTCTGCCTCACGGCCCACATACACCCTAGGTCCCCTCCATTCTCACCACAAGCTTACCTCTTGAACAAGGTAGATGCCCTAGAGTCAGGCTTCTGCTTGGCCAGGGGAGAGATGAACATGAGGCCTGGTACCTCTGGCAGGCCCCTCAACTCACCTGAGTCCTGCTGTTTCTCCTGCTTCAGGGTCATGGGAGAGATTAACAGCTGCACGACACTGCTGGGGCATGTGAAGCAGGCTAGCTGCAGCCAGGCCGAGGGGACCTGGGGCTCCCTGCATCCTGGGCGAGCAGGATGGACACACCCATGCAGTGCTCCCCCATCTCTGTAGGTCTGAATTCTGGTCACTTGCAGACAGCTCCTGCATCCCCGGCCACTGGGAATCTTTCCTCTTTATATGGCCCTTTGTGGCATTTTTTTTTTCTTTTTTGAGACAGGGTCTGCTGAAGTGCAGTGGTTCAACCTCGGCTCACTGCAGCCTTGACCTCCACCTCCTGGGTTCAAGTGATCCTCCTGCTTCAGCCTTCCAAGTAGCTGGGACTATGGGCTCATGCCACACATCTGGCTAAATTTTGTATTTTTTTTTTTTAAATAGAGACAGGGTTTCACCATGTTGCCCAAGCTGGTCTCAAACTCCTGGGCTCAAATGAGCCTCCTGCCCTGGCCACCAAAATGTTTGGGATTACAGGTGTGAGCCACCATGCCTGGCTCCTTGTGGCATTTTTAAAGTCTTCCTATTTGATTATGATGTGTCTGTGTGTACATGTACATAACCTGCTTCTCTCTTTTCCCCAACAACACAGTAAACCTCAGAAAGCAGGGATTGCACCTTAGTGTCAGAAATCACCCCATAGTGGGCCGGGCACGGTGGCTCACACCTGTAATTCCAGTCCTCTGGGATGCCAAGGCTGGCAGATCACTTGAATCCAGGAGTTCAAGATCAGCCTGGGCAACATTGCAAAAACCTGTCTCTATAAAAAATACATAAAAATTAGTTGGGTGTGGTGGTGTGTGCTTGTAGTCCCAGCTACTCAGACCGCTGAGGTGGGAGGATACTTGAGCCCCCAAGGTGGAGGTTGCAGTGAGCAGAGATCACGCCACTGTACTCCAATCTGGGTGACAGAGTGGGACCCTGCCTCAAGGGCCATGGTGGGTGCTGAACAGATAAGCGAAGCTCTTGAGTCAGCCTGGGAGGAGAGACCTTCATGGGAAGAAGCTCCTTATTATCACTCAGTCCAGTAAGAAGGAAGCTCCTTGAGGGTAGAGATCTTGATTCAGTTTACTATTGTGACCCTGTGCCTAGAACAGTGCCTGGCACAGGGTAGAACCTTAAACATCTGTTGAACTGCATTCTCCACTTAGCAGTTCCTAAATAAACAAGAACCACAAGTTGAACTTGACATGTCAATGCCTGTCCCCATTAGCCAATTTTTGGCCCATAAATTTTGACCTAATTTTGGTTCTTGCAAAAAAAAAAGGCATCCCCGAGGTGGGAGTAATTGATTTGACCTGCTCTCACGTGCAGACCCTGTTTTGAAGGGCAGAAGCCCAGAGGACACACCCATAGCCTTGGAGACCAATTACACAAGGCTGGGAGCTGGGTGGCCACAATTAACGTTTATTTATGGAGCACCCACTGTGCGACAGGCAACAGACAGGTGGTTTTAACTTGCTCTTCCCAGTGGCCTGCTGGAATAGAAACTGGTATGCCTGCTTCCTATAAGAGCCTGGTTCAGAGCAATGGAAGGACTTGCAGCTCCAAAGCTCTGAAGCCTTTCAGGGTGGCTGCCTGGCCAGGCCTTGGTCCTTCCGGCCAGGGCATGGTCATCCCATGTTCCTCACCTTTCCCTCTTCCCATCCTCCACCTCCCGCTGTTGTGGAGCCCTTACTTTCAGAATTTAGTTTTCAAAGAAGTCTGACATTCTCCTGCTTTCTGATGCTACTGACAGCTGCCAGCCACCAGAGGGCCAAATCCTAAACGTCTGCTTTTAAAGAAACAAAGTGCTCTTTTTGGTTTGGTTTAAATTTTCCTAAAAATTCAAGCCAGCTGCTCTGTCAGGCTGATCAGAAACCCACCCCGAGTATGGCAGGGTCAGTGGTGTGGTGGGGGTGATGCCTCCGGACTGGCACTTTGGGAAGGAGATGTTAGGGAAAACTGAGGGGTAAGAATTTCCAGCCAACCTCCCCAATGAAAATGTCTCTCCCCGCAACAGCACTGCCAGCAGGCAGCTTCCCCAGCTTCTGGGGTCTTACTTCCCACCATCAGTCCTCATATTTCTCTGTGGCTGTTTGCTTGTCAGGGCTCCTATGCAAACCTGGCCATTTCCAGGAACAGCTAAGGTGCCTCTCATGTTGGGATGACCAATGGCCTTAACTTTGTCTTCTTCCTTTGCCATCTGGATGGAATTCTAATGGTTTTAACTGAGGACCCAGAAAGGATCCACTGAGAAGCCTGCAGCTCTTAAGAATCCCCAATAAGGCCGGGCGCGGTGGCTCACGCTTGTAATCCTAGCACTTTGGGAGGCCGAGACGGGTGGATCACGAGGTCAAGAGATCAAGACCATCCTGCTCAACATGGTGAAACCCCGTCTCTACTAAAAATACAAAAATTAGCTGGGCATGGTGGCGCGTGCCTGTAGTCCCAGCTACTCGGGAGGCTGAGGCAGGAGAATTGCCTGAACCCAGGAGGCGGAGGTTGCGGTGAGCCGAGATCGCGCCATTGAACTCCAGCCTGGGTAACAAGAACGAAACTCTGTCTCAAAAAAAAAAAAAAAAAAAAAAAAAAAAAAAACACAAAAAAAAAAAAAAAAAAAAAAAAAAAAAAAGAATCCCCAATAAACAGGGCCACCCTTACCCTCAGAGGTCCTCTCTTCACCTGTTCCCACCCCCTGACAGTTTCCCCTCCACAGGCACAGGCTGCCAACTCCAGTTCCAGGAGGTGCTGCACAGTCCCACAGGAGGCCATTAAACCAGCTGATGGGGTCTGAGGGGCACTGGTATGAGGCCCAGAGTCTCAGGTGACTCACCAGGAAATGGCCCCCCCAGATACCGGCACAAGCTGAGGGCCCCAGGCAAAGGGTCCACAAAAGGCTGAAACTCTTTTGTGGAGCCCCTTTAGGGATAGCACATGGGCCACTGGGCAGGTGACCCATGTGACTTCAGGGCTCCTTATTAGGGCAGGTCCCCAGGTGGACAGATATGAACACTCTACCTCCTTAGCCAGCTGCATGTCCTCCAGCAGAATCCCATGCCCCAGATCCTGAAAACACCCACCCTGGTCAAAAGCACAGACAGCTGCTGTCCAAGAGAGCAGGAGACATCTGTCCCAAGCTCAGGCCCAAGCCTCTTCTGCCACCCCACCAAAGCATGGCCCCCAAATTCCAGCTCCCCTTCCCCAAGGCCAATAAGCGGCTCTCAACCCCATTGAAAATGCTTTCCACTGAAGGTCTAAAATAAGGGGTTACATATATTAGCTGTTCCCAGTGCCAGAATGCATGCCGCATGCTGGGTTTATCACCAGAATGCTTCTGACTCACTGACCCACCACACCTGCAGCCAGAATCTGACCTTCTCCCAGTCGCCCAGGGATTCTGAAGATCAGGGGGAGAAAGCGCGACTTTGGAGCTGGGATGGGAGTCCTGTACTTACAGAGACCTCTGGGGACTTCGCAGACCCAGGGACCGGATAGGCCTTAGGAGCCTTCTTTGCAGGGAGTGGAGAAGGGGCCTGGCTCATTAACCCGAGGCCAGGTAGAGGCACTTCTGTTGCCTTCTGAGGAGCCCCCAGGCTGTGCCTCAGCTAAGGATATTCCCAGGAAAGGCCTGAGAGAGGTTTCTGCTCCACTGAAGGACTGAACAAAGGGGGCACATGGCACTTTGGGAGAACATTCCAGAAATTTACTGGCTACAGACAGGGGTGGTGGTGAAGGAACCATCCTAAACAGAGTAAATGCAGAAGTTACTGTACAGAAAGGAACATGCAGAACACATCCACTAACGGTCTCCCACCCTCTCCCTACTCCCACAAGCACCACACAGAGCGACTCAAAAAAAGCAAAAACGAAGAAAAGGAAAATAATCAGCCAACTGAAAAATGCAGAGAATTCTCCCCCACTGAGTTTCTAACACAAATTCCTGATCAAGTGAGAAAAGGCTGTACTTTGCCTCTTTCCTTTCTTTCTAAAATACATAGCATTTGAAATTCCTGGTGGAAAAATACCCAGTAGATGACAGCCACTGAGGTCAACTGGGGCCGACATTATCCCGCTCAGCTGCCTGCTTAGCTCTTCAAAACTGAACTCCGGTTACTGCCCTCTCTCAAGTGACTTCATATCTCATGGTCATTTCTGATGCCCACACAAGCACAAACAATGCACAAAATCAGGGTAATCCAATTCCACTGGAGAGCTCCTGGCAGCCCGTGGCAGGGCAAGTGCCAGCAGAGGCAAGCCCAGATAGGGCAGCCACACAGAACTGAGACATACTTACACTAGGAGCTTCTTCACTGTTTATCGGAAATTGAAACTTAACTGAGTGTCCTACATTTTATTTGCTAAGTCTGACCCACATGAAGGGCCTTACCTGCAGGCCATAAAGCCCTCGGTGCCACCTGAAGGCCTCTCTAGGCCAGGTCTGCTGAGGCCACCAAATTATATGTTCTGATGCTGAGGTCCCCTCTGGGATCACTGGCTCCCCACTTCCTGCTCAAACAGAAGCCAGTGTCTGGGGCAAACATATTTGCCCTCCCCATCCCCAAGAAATAGAAGCTCAAGGGCAAAGGCAGCCGGGCACACAGAGTGTGCCAGTGCAGTGCTGGGTTTCTGCCAGCACCCCCTCCCTTTTTCTTTTTAAAGATCCAGCCTTCGTTATTCACAGTAAATCAAATTTCCACCCCCTTCTCAATGTTTCCCTGTGCTGTGCAAGTTTCTGTCTTTGAGGGAACAGCCCTGAGACTCATCTGATCCTAGGAGACATTATTCTCCTCCACCTTCTTTCAGACTGAATGCCTACTAAGGGCCCCCAAGCTGAATCACAGAGTCTGAATCTAGGCACATGGAACTGATCCAGAGGATGTGGGGAGGAGCTTGGCACAGGAGGCCAAAGCAAAGCATCTGCTCATTCAAACACCTGCTGAGCCACCCACTGTGGGCCAGAAACCCCAGGGAGGGCACACGGGATAAGCATATTTCATAAACCAAGGTTAGGACAGGAAAATATCCTCCTTCCCTGGGTTAGCGACTTAGAACCATGAGTACTTCACTTAGGTGATCCTGGCTAAAAGAGGAAAAAAAGTGAGCCCAGTTTTAAAGAATTATGCACAACTCTAGGAACAAATCAGTGCTTGATTTACTTCGGATATTCCAGCTACCTAGCACGGCCCAGCACACAAAGAGGTTTTGAAATGATCTGCTGAAATTGAACC
>NW_016107612.1:2035263-2053362 GCF_001604975.1 Cebus imitator
TGATAAACACATGTGGCCTATCTAGCCAATCACAAGTTATATGCATAACAAGGCAAAAAAGCAGCACAGACCACTTGAAATCTCTTTTCAGAAAACTTTAGCTAGTAATTTTAAGCTTTTTTTCCTTTTCAGTTGGAAACAAATGGCAGAAAGATAGATTGGCTTCCTTCCTGTCCCTGCCCTGTGAGGGATACCAATATATTGTGGAACTGTCAGAAGATGAAGGGAGATGGGATGACTTCTGTATTCGGCATAAGATTAAGAATAGGGGATAGTTTCTTGTACAGTTCTAGACAACTCCTGTTTAATGAGATGCTGAGTTCTTCCTGATATTCCTGAGATGCAGAAGCAAAAGCCCAATTCTGATATAAAATGCACATTTCCATCAAGACTTTTATAAGTAATGCCTTCTCCCAGTTTGCTGACACAGGGCTCAATTCCTCTCCGGCTAACTGAGGTTAAGGGAGGGTTCGTAGTCAGTGTGGGGACTGCCAAGACTTTGGCAGGCCTGGGGCAACTCGCCAGCCCAGGGCTTCATTCTCTGACTCAGCATTCAGTATGCTCAAGTCACTTCCTGAGTGGCCTGTTGGAAATCTGGCAAGTGATATGAACTACCTAATGAACTAGACAAAGGTTCGGGTGCCTAATAGAGAAAAAGGATTGCAGAGATCCAGTCAAAAGCAGTAGGATGTTGGCAGAGCGGCATATAATTGCTAAATTTAGTATTAAGGGTTCTGACCAGGAGCAGGCAAGGGTAAAAATCCAGAGAGAAAAATCATCCTGGGGATTTTTTTCAGTCAGCATATGCTGGACACTGAAGAAAAGTCTAGAGTTCTTTGCATTACAGTTGCCTACCCTAGGATTTTTTTTTTTTTTTTAAGATGGGGTTTCACCATGATGGCCAGGCTGGTCTTGAACTCCTGACCTCAGGTGATCCACCCACCTCGGCCTCCCAAAGTGCTAGGATTACAGGCATGAGCCACCGCGCCCGGCCTACCCTAGGATTTAAATGATGCAGCAAAAGAGTAACAGTGGCTGCCAAATTGTCCTTAAGAGACTCTAATTAGACTGTAAGTTCGTGGAGGGCAGGAGCTGGGTCTCCATCTCGGCCCCAGTGTAAATGGGCACTTCCTGCTCTTTGATGAGCCCACCCAGCTCATGAGTGATAAAGGCAAGGTGTCTGCTGTGGCAGAGCTCACCAGTTTCGCTTAGTTTTCCCTCTGAAGTTGGGGAGGTAAGAGGTTTTTTTTTTTTTAAGCCAAAGTAACAGAATCTGTGAAGTTACATCTCCAGGCCTCTGCAAAGGATCCAGATCAAGTCAGTACTTTCCTTTGAGTGAGTTTATTATAAGCCATTCTGAGACAGGAACCAACCCTGACAGTCTCCAGGTACCCTTGATTTCATTAGAAAGATGGAAATCTCACATCTGGAAGACAAGAGACGCCTAGTGACACTTTGTCTTAGTTTCTTTGGGTAAATAGTGAAATCCTGTCCCAACATCTAAGCAAAGATTTAGTTCTCTGAAAAAGTGAGCTGAAGATGAGTTTTTAAGCTAATAGCCTGTCACAGGGTCATGACTTCTGAGCATAAGCTATAAGGGTGGGTACATGGCAACCTGATGTTGTGGCCTTGCAAATTCAGCCTGTTTCTCATCTCTGCACAGTCCCAACAGCCTGTGGTCAATCACAGAATCAGCTTGTTGGACAAGAACTGGGATTTGCTCCATCCGAGGCCTGGCCCTTCTGAGAACCTAGTTATCCTATTTCTCCTACAAATGTCTCTCTCAGCAAGTCCTCAACTGCTAACCAGTGACCATTTTTCTCCCAACTCACAGCTCCTCTAGCAGAGTAGCTCAAGGTCGGGATGCTTTTCTCTCCAGTCTCATTGTAGGGCTCATTTACAGGTCAAAGTACCTCCTTCCCTGGATGCAGGGCTGGCGTGCAGTTCTATCTGGGACAACCAGGACTGCATGATGCAAGGAAAGGCAAATTCATGATTCACATGGGATAGTGAAGAAGAGGTAAGCCAGGAGCAAACATGTAAACAACTACAGCCTTCTCATTTTTGGCATTGTTATATTTCTATCTGCAAGTAAAATTTAATGTTAGAAAAACAAAGCACTAAGTCGTACTTTACATTATGTAAAGTCCAGAGTACTCTTATTTTTATTTTTTAGACAGTCTTACTCTGTTGACCAGGCTGGAGTGCAGTGGCATAATCTTGTCTCACTGCAATCTCTGCCTCCTGGGTTCAAGTGATTCTCCTGCTTCAGCCTCCTGACTAGCTGGGATTACAGGCACCTCCCATCACGCCCAGCTAATTTTTGTATTTTTAGTAGAGATGGGGTTTCCCCATGTTGGCTAGACTGGTCTCGAACTCCTGATCTCTAGTGAACTGCCTGCCTCAGCCTCCCAAAGTGCTAGGATTACAGGTGTTAGCCACCGTGCCTGGCCTGGAGTACTCTTTAAAAAAAAAAACACTATTAAATCATTTGATTAGCTTAAATCAGCACATATAAGCAGGGCACAACTTGCTAAATCAAGTCCCCTGCAGGGCTCATGTTTCAAGACTTTCTAATAAAGCTCAATTGGAGGCAGTCCTCCAGGGTGACAAGAGAGGACTAGAGGAAGAAGGCAGAACACAGCCCCACTGACCCTCAGGCTGTATCCTTCCTGGAACATGGAATCCTATGATGGGCAGCAATTGGCCCCATTATCTACAGATTATTTCTTCCCAAAAGAAAAGGTAACAATTATTTTAACAACTGGAGGATGGTGGGGGTGACCACACCCTGTGACAAGACAGAAACTTCTCCCTAGAAGCACAGGTACCTTTGGGGATCTTAACATTCTGCTGGTAAAGAATCCACCTCAGGAGCCGTCCATCAAACCAGCAGAGCAGACCACTGCCCAGTGTTTCAAGGCTCCAGTTGGCCCATTCAGGAACAAACACGACCTAATTTCCTCTCTGGTTTAGTCCAAGGCTTTGGGACTGATGGTGGGAGAAACAGAGCAAATGATGGGTGACAACTACTGCTCAGGGAGCAAACAGCCATGGTGCCAATGCCATGTGGTGGTCTAAATTCTGCACACTACAGACTTAGCACATGACCCATGAGCTTGCCTGCTCAATTACCTTCATGAGTAGGCAAGGGGGATGGGGACTGTCTGAGCACAGGAACTGACCATCAGAGGAGGAAAGAGGGGCTTAAACTTCTTTCTAGGAGGGGCATGTACAAGCCTGGGCAGTCAAACTCACAGCAGAGCAGCTACAGAGGGGTTAAGTGGCGAGGTTTACCCCTTCAAGTGCGAGCTGGGGTACCTGCAACCTTCCTTCTTAGGGCTTTTTCTAGGTCTATGCTTTTTATCTCCAGTGGGATTGCTACAGGAAAGCAAACTGATGAATCCTGCAATCAGAGCTGATGATTTGGGGGATGGTCTTGAACCATCTGGACTTAAAGTCACACCCGAGAAGAGGAGGGCATGGAGTGCTTGATATTTCACACAGAAATTTTACATCTTCTAAGGCTGAGGTTGACTTTCACATTCAAACAAAAATGTGAAAAAGAATCGTGACTCTCCTATATGTAATATTATACCTAAATAAAAGTAACTCCGAAAGCCTTTGTTTCCTGGCTCATTTTGGGTAAATTTTTAATTATTTAAGGTCAATTTAACCAAATAATAAATATCTACATAGCCTCTCATTCCCTGGCCCAAGAGCTAGTGACAGCATTTCCCCCCATTACACAAATAAAAATGTAAACAAAATTTCAAAGGAAAAAAGAAAATAAAAGAATGTTGAAAAGAAATACAAATCAAAGAAATTTATTGGTGTTGACAAAAATACATAATACAGAAACCAAACCAAAACACAACAGAAACAAAACCAGAAACCCCACCCTAGTGGGCCCATGTGCCTGATGTACTGACAGTGTGCAGACCCAGAAGCCCGCAAAGCATGGCACTTAATTCATGAGGACCTCCATCTGCACCAGCCTTGCATTGGTGTCCCCAGACGTTCGGTAGGGTATCATTCCAGCAAAGGTAATCAGGGTTCGGGCTTGACTGCGGAGTTGCTGAGAGAGAAGGGAAGAAAGGAAAGGAAATCGGTTAACTTTCAAGTCAGGGCACTGTTTCATGTTCTTCCATCCTCTACCCTGGGGTGTCAGGGACAGATCCCTGGTGGGTGGATGACAGTTGTACCCTCCTCTGTCATATTCCTTCAGCATGACACAAAGTTAGCAAAGCTCATCTCCAGAGGCCCCTGTTCCACAGGCATCCAAACCCATCTAACTCAGCAAAAGGCAGATGGGTTTGCAGGCAAGCCGCCTCACCCCAACACATTTGGCTCGCTTTTGACACAGCCCTGAGCTTCAGAACTGCCTGCTCCAATTTTCTGAGCCTCTCCCTCTCTGGCTGGTTTCTGTCCATCTGCTTCTACAGGGATCTGAGTCTCCAGAGCTCCATGAAGCCCCTGTAACACTGAAGTCAAGGGCTGTGACTGTGCAGTCCCAATCTGGCTCTCTTCCTCCTGTGTCTTTCCTCTTCCTTCCTTTCATTCCTCCCATCCTCCCTTCCCAACACACACTCTTGGCCTTTCTTTCCCCAGGCAACAGTATTTATGGAATTCCTGGATTGTTCCAGGAGGCGAAAAGGTGGTCCTACAAATTTAAACTATATCTGGACTAGAGAGGGAGAATCTATAGATATCTTTCTGGACTAGTAACAAGACTTTAAAGAAATACTCAATAATCATTTACTAGGCTTACTTAAGGACCATTCCAGAAGAAAATTGAAAAGCAAATGCTTTTTACCTGATGTGTGAAACAAACTAGTGACTATATGTCCTTATTAATGTCCAAATAAAAAGAAATACGACTTTGTGATGAGAATACTCATTGTATTTTCTTTTTTTTTTTGAGACGGAGTTTCGCTCTTGTTACCCAAGCTGGAGTGCAATGGTGCGATCTCGGCTCACCGCAACCTTCGCCTCCTGGGTTCAGGCAATTCTGCCTCAGCCTCCTGAGTAGCTGGGATTACAGGCACGCGCCACCATGCCCAGCTAATTTTCTGTATTTTTGGTAGAGACGGGGTTTCACCATGTTGACCAGGATGGTCTCGATCTCTTGGCCTCGTGATCCACCCGCCTCGGCCTCCCAAAGTGCTGGGATTACAGGCGTGAGCCACCGCGCCCGGCTTGTATTTTCTTTAGAAGTAAATAAAAGTGCATGAGCTCTTGTTAAATGAGCTCTAGGAATTCACCCTCTTACTGGGCAGCATCTCACTTTAAACCATGAAACCAAGGACATCTGTGGGCTTGCAGATTTCTTGGGTATACAGCTTTTACATATAACCTTCTACTTAATCCTATCCATCCCTACCTTTCAGAAAAAGAAAGAAAAAGGAAAGCGGTGGGCAAAAGGAAGGAGAATGATCTTCAGATGTGGGACATGGCCTGCCAGGGCACCAGCTCTTCTCTGTGGGCAAACCCTCCACTGAACTGTAAGCAGCACACAGAGCACCAAGAAGTATCCACCACCTCAGTACTCACATTCGCAAACATCACTGCACTGGGTTTCTATCACCAAAATGGAGTCCTGCCACGTGGTGGGCACCTAGACTCCTATCCGTCCAGGGGCGGGGGAAGAGCAGCAAATGCTGTGATGTGCACCTGGAAGGGCTGACAACTTCAGTGGACCACTCCTGAGCACTGTTACCCACATTCCTAAAGGTGGAAATTTCTGCCATCTTTCACTAAACACAAGTTTTGTCAACAATAATGCCTGTGAGGTCACAGTGGAAAGAGCTCACAGACATCCTTGGAGGCAGAAGACAGATTTTCAAGTCTTCTTGGCTGCCAAAAGCAGGTTTGATGTTAGACACTGAGCTCTTGAGAGTCTCAACAAAAATTAAGTGCAAAGGTTAAAGGAAAAGTAATTTTAAAAAACACCATTGTGAGGCCAGGCACGGTGGCTCACACCGATAATTCTAGCACTTTGGGAGGCTGGAGTTGTGGGGGATCTCTTGAGCTTAGGAGTTCAAAACCAGTCTGGGCTATGTGGCCAAACTCCGTGTCTATGAAAAGCACACAAATCAGCTGGGTATGTGGTGTGCACCTGTAGTCCTAGCTACTTGGGAGGCTGAAGTAGGACGATGGCTTGAGCACAGAAGGTGGAGGTTGCAGTGAGCTGAGATCATGTCACTGCATTCCAGCCTGGGTGACAGAGCCAGACCCTGCCTCAAAAAAGGAGGGGAAAAAAAAAAAAAGCAAACACCATTGGACTGTCCCCTTATGGTTTAATTGGATCAAAAAATACCTTTGCTCGTTTTTGTAATCAGACAACATATGCTGTGAGCCCCAGGGTTCCAGCTACCTGGATTCCACTTGACCCACGAACTGCTGGAGGTACCACAGGCAGCAGAAAGTGCACAGGTGTCAGAGAGCCCGAGCCTCCAGACATGGCCCCTTCGCCTGCCTACCACCTGGGGGAAGCTGCTTCTTTACTCCACAGCTCAGTTTCCTCAGTTGTGAGGGAGGACAAAATGCTGTCCTGGTTACCTTTCTAGGGTCACTGTGAGCACAGTGACAGGAGAAACAAGGGTTCACATTAATGTGTTGATCAAAAATAAAGTATGGTTTTAATAAAAGTATTCACTAATGAGCTCGGACTAACAAAATAAATTTATCTTTTAAAATATGCAGAAGTCCTTATGGAGTCAACTAGAAATTAGCATTCTTTTTGATCTATTAAAAGGTAAGATCTGCAGACCTAGCACATCTTTTTATTTTATTTTTTTTAAGCTTGAGAAGAGCAGCAATCCCTTTAATGTTTGATTTCCTCTGGGAGTCTCCTGACACGAGACTTATCCAGCTGCCAGGTACTAAGGAGAAAGGGCAATTTCAGATCATGTGGCCTCATTAGAGTACAAAGGATTCCAAACCAGAAAGGTGGTGCTCAGCAATGTTTCTCACGAACGATGGAATCTTACAGAGTCGCGGTCCTCAATGACTCGCTGGGGCCTGGATGACGAGGATGGACTTGTCCCCTTGAGTCTCTTAAACTGTGTGAACAAGATGTTCATGGTGGCAAGAAGCACTTCTGAGAGGTTGTGCCTGATCTACACAGAGAGAAACACAGAGTAAAGAAAAAGAACCACGCCTTTGGGGCCAACCACAGGTGGAGGGCGGGCTGCTCCAGGCAGGCCTGGTCGCATCACTCCTCACCATTGCCAGCTGGAGAGCCACGCAGTCACCCAAAAGGAGCTGATGACACTGAAACGTCAAGTGTGAGAAAAACCCCAAGCAAGGCTGCTCAGGTCAGGTGGTCATTGTTCCTGTTCCTTTACGCCATTTCTCCCTCAGTCAGGGGCAGCAAACCAAAAGCACACTGACATCTGGTCAGCATTAGGCTTGGACTGGCCAGCAGAGTGGCTGCCATTAAATAATCTGAACTTGAATGTCAGGAGGTACAGGTGCACACACTAGTTCTCCACAGTCCCTACCATTCCCCACTCTCTCAAACCTACTGGGCTGTTTCCACTGGATCTGCATGGCCCTACCAGAGTCCTTGGGAGCAGCTACAAGGGCAGGCCCTGGTGCACTACTTTAATCCCTGATGCAATGAAGGATGCATCCAAGGAAAGCTAGAAATAACAAAGGAGCAAGTGGCTAAGGGTAGAAGCCACAGCAGGTATAAAAAAGGAAGGTCAGCAAGGTGCAAGACCTTCTGAACTGTGTGTATCACAGTAGTCAACAACCCTCTTCATGTGCAGCACTGGCCTTACTTCCTTCTCTAAAACAGAAACTTTTTTTTTTTTGAGACAAATTCTCCCTTCATTGCCCAGGCTGGAGTGAAATGGTGCAATCTCAGTTCACTGCAGTCTACGCCTCCCAGATTCAAGCGATTCTTATGCCTCAGCCTCCTGAGTAGCTGGGACTACAGGTATGCACCACCATGCCTGGCTAATTTTTGTACTTTTTAGTAGAGATGCGGTTTTACCATGTTGGCCAGACTAGTCTTGAACTCCTGACCTCAGGTGATCCGTCCACCTTGGCCTCCCAAGATGCTGGGATTACAGGCGTGAGCCACCACACCAGGCCAGAGACATTTTATAAAAGGCATCTGCTCAATGAGGAACAATTTTAAACTGAAAGACCACTAGTGACATCCCAGAACCAGGCAGCTGGTTCTGGAGTCCATAATATCGAGAGCTGAGTCAAGTGTAGTCCTAGAGAAGAGTTTACCTGGGCCACACACTGGAATGACTGAGGGAAGTCTGGGCTGCAGCCCACATCAGGGAAAGCAGAATCTCTGGGGTCTGGCCATGTGGGTTTTAAAAAACTCTCCTCAAGATTCCAGCATGCAGCCCAGCTAAGCACCCTGGGCTAGACACTGGCAATGTGCTAGAAACCCGACCGATAGAGAGTGGCTTTGGGGCCTGTGGAGTGATAGCTTAGTCCATGGTCACTGCATGTGCTTCTTTAGACAAACAGATCAGGGAGGGCAAGGGTAGCAGTGAATCATGATGTGCTTCATTCACCTGATGGAACTACTTAAAGATGATCAGAGTTAAGCACTAAAATATCCTCTAGTACAAGTGGATAATAGAAGAATTAAACCAGACCTCACAGGATCAACCAGAAACTGGTTTCTCCCAAGAACATGTCAATCACTGAAGTGACTGTGTTTTTTGAATCAGGAATTCAGACAATAATCTGTTGGGGATGTAGACACTCACAGAAAAGCCAGGCCAAGGTATTTGAAAGGGAATCACTCTGAAAAACTCAGTCTGGATAGTTACTGTAACTAGAACTTTTAAAGCTGTCAGCTACAGGAAAAGAAAAAGCTTTTGGTGGAAGTGGGGAAAAAGGAGTTTCATAACTCAAGAAGAAAGAACTTACTTCATCGCTAAAATTTCTGAAGGCAGCCACTCTCTCTTCCACACTTTCCTGATTCAGAGGCACCAGCTTCAAGCGTTCAATTATCTGTTTAAAACAACCACCAGCCCCATATGACACAACCATCACAGTCACTTCATCTCTCTACATGTAAAGTCAGCACCTCACATACTCCAAAGGGCTTCTTCATAGGAAATGCCATTCCCCCTTGTACACACAAAGGCTTTGATTCTAACTAGCTAACTTAATTCTTATCCTCATTTTCTGACCCAATTTTTAAAATTCAGAGATCTTAAATTACTTTGAGAAACTTCTCTGTTTTCGATTAAAGGGAAAAAGAATAGGGAAAAAAAAAAAAAAAGCAACACAGAAAACACCTTTAAAGTCCCAGGACTGTACTTGTCCTTCATTTAACAAACATACTGGTGATAGCTCCTTTGTTTTAAGTAAATTCCATGCAGTGTTTTGGATTTTCAAGGGCATACACTAACTTGCAGTTCAAACGCCTTTCCTGAAACTTACATCAAAAGCTCTATCAATATGGCCACTATGATACTCGTCAAAAAAGGTGATCAAGTCCAAAAGAAGATAGAACGTAGAGTCCACAAATTTATTTGCGCTTATTCCTTGAGCCCTATACCTGAAAGACAAAAATAGGGTGGGGCGAGTGAGGGTGTTATCAGGAACTTCTGTGTAATCCATAACTGTGGAGTAGCATTTAAAAAGTGGTGGTTCATGCCTGTAATCTCAGTTACATGGGAGGCTGGGACGGAAGGATTGCTTGATGCCAGGAGTCAGAGACGAGACCAGCCTGGACAAACAGTGAGACCCCATCCCCACAAAAAATTAAAACTTAGCCAGGTGTGGTGGCACACACTTGTAGTCCTAGCTACTCAGGAGGCTGAGGTGGGAGGATTGCTTAAGTCCAGGAGTTTGGGGTTATAGTAAGCCATGATTGCATTACTGCATTCCACTCCAGCCTGGGTGATAGAGGGAGACACTGTCTCAACAAACAAACAAAAAATAAAAAGCATGAAAATCTCTTGAGCTCTCTGGGTAAAGTTAATTAAGAGTGTAAAATGGCGTTTATTTTGAAACAGCCAAGCACTGATAGTGGATTTGGTATGAATCCACTTAAAAGTACTCTACATGGAGCATGGTTCTCCAGCTTTGACCATCATCTCAGCAACTAATCTTCATGAAAGGCGGGAGGTCCCGATGGGAAAAAAAGCCCAGCGGCCATCACTGGGGTTGTTTGCTAGGTGGAGAAATCTCATTGACCAAAGAATGTTCTTTTGTGTTACCCCAGGAAAGCATCCCAAAACCAGTTTTCTCTGGGTCATTTTATTTGGAATATCTACAGCGAGTACAAAAAGTAATGCTGTTAGCCTCAGCCTGGGACATAAACTAGTTAAAAGTCTGATAATTCAGTTAACTCACTGGTGATCCAGGTAGTCTGAAATACTGGCCACACCTCTAAGAATCTCCCCCATCTAACCATCACTAGTTTTGCTCCTGAATGCCTTTGAGAGGGCTGATGAAAGTATACAACAATATATAGGTGAGCATAATGCTTAGAATTAAACTTCACGAGCATGATTAAAAGACTGAGATGCCCTTTCTTTTTTTTTTAAAGACGAGGTTTCACCATGTTGGTCAGGATGGTCTTGAACTCCCGACCTCAGGTAATCCGCCCGCCTTGGCCTCCAAAGTGCCTGGATTACAGGCGTGAGCCACCACGCCCGGCCTTGAGATGCCCTTTCATACTCATTTCTTTGGCAAAAATGTTAAGTCTGGTAGTACCAAGTGCTAATTCTGATGTGGGGACGAAGGAATTTACACAGTGCTGGTGGCATGGTGAGTTAGTAGAACCACTTTGGAAAGCTGTCTGCTGTCACCTAGTAAAGCTGAACATGCATTTGGGTGGGCATGGGTGGCCTGGCACTGACAGTAGCACCCTCAGGGTCCCATGGAGGCAGCTCCTGACTTACCGTTCGGCAATGGAGAGCGCCATGTTCTTCAGCCTCTCCTTGTTGGACTGCGGGGCACTGATCTGGGGGACGACAGGGCTCAGCAGTTTGTTCATCAGCTCCAGTACCTTGTCGGCATTCTGCTCAAGTTTTTAAAATTAAGGAAGCAATCGATAAAGTAATCCATAAAAGGAACCACTGTATAATGCCTACTGCCCACCAAAGAGATAGATCTGGGGTGATCAAAGTGTTGGTCTCAAACTCTTGGCCTCAAGTGAAGTGGCCGCCTTGGCCTCCCAAAGTGCTGAGATTACAGGTGTGAGCCCCCGCAGCTGGCCTATAGCCCTCTTTTTGCCTACTTTTCTCAGTTGATAAGGAGAGAATGTAATCTTGTTTAGGTCACAGAACCCTTAGCAGTTATCATATGTATTAGGTAGAAACACGTATTCTAGTCCTCTCAAAATGCCCAGCTGTGGTCTTATTTTCTTTTCTTTTCTTTTTTTTTTTTTTAGACGGAGTTTCACTCCTGTTACCCAGGCTGGAGTGCAATGGCGTGATCTTGGCTCACCGCAACCTCTGCTTCCTGGGTTCAGGCAATTCTCCTGCCTCAACCTCCTCAGTAGCTGGGATTAATTACAGGCACGCGCCACCATGCCCAGCTAATATTTTTTTTGTATTTTTAGTAGAGACGGGGTTTCACCATGTTGACCAGGATGGTCTCGATCTCCTGACCTCATGATCCACCCGCCTCGGCCTCCCAAAGTGCTGGGGGATTACAGGCTTGAGCCACCGCGCCCGGCCCTATGTGGTCTTATTTTCTTTCACTCCTTCCTGCACACGGATGTGGTCTTATTTTCTGACACCACTGCTCCCCAGTGTGTCTGTGGCTGCCACAAGGTCAGCATAATGCCATTTTCCACAGTGGCTTCACCATCAAAATGTGATGGATGCTAATTCTGCTGCCAAGTGAGGCAAGAGTTCATGCCTGCAGGACATCCTTTCAATACGCTGTTCTTGTTTGGCCAGAAATACCTTAATGAGCAGAAATAATTCTGTAAAATGGGAATTTTGTCCTGACTGGGCCACTAACTGTCTAAGCACTAGAGAAAATGCCTCTGCAGGGAGAGTGCCACCACAACACCACTGTCGAAGTGGCTGTGCATTTAATGCCGAAAGGCCGGCAGATCTGTGAAGTACAGAAGAGGGAAGAAGGCACACTTTACCTTGGCAAGGTCATACAGCTTTGCTGCCTCTTCAAATAGTCCCTTATTTTCTGCCACGGAAGCAACTTTGTTGATAATAGGCTTTGTGTCACTAGTAAATTTATCTATGACTCCAGGCTGACAAGACAAATTATGGAGGGGGAGGAAGAGAGAGACGGGTGCACAGAGCTATTATTTTAAACACAGAGAAGCAATTAGGATCCAAAAAATACTTCAACTAAAAATGCTTGCCCTGGGCAATGCATGTATTTCATCAGCTAGACTCTGGCTTTCTTGAAGATATAAGTCCTATTAAAACTATAAAAGAGATCAAGGAAACTACATGTGAAAGGGCAGACTTACTGGAAGCACAGAGGAGTCAGCAATAAGACATCTGGGCTTTCTAATTTTCCAAAATGACCCAGAGAGTCAGTGAAATCAATGATTTTAAATTTGCTGACGAGTAGGGACTAGGGAGAAAAATCAGGAGGCGTAGAGAAAATATCTGAAGGATTTTGGATTCGTGTTCTAAGACAGAAGACAAAAGCAACTCAGTGCTGAAAAAACACATGGCAAGTGGTAACAGGACATTTCTCTAAAAAATCACCATCACCACTCAACAGTAACTAAATGGTCAGGAGAGCATGAGAGAGGCCTTGGGCACCCTGGGAGAATGAAGGCAACTGCATAACATCTCTGCCTGGCCATTCTGCTTCTCCACTGGCACTGGGTTCTCAGAGCTGGACCAGGTTGAGGTGACTTGCCCTGCCACTCTGGAGGCGGCAGGGAATAAGGTCTTATCTATGTTTCCAGCTCTGTCAACTCATACACGCTGGGATCCTCCTGGCCCCAGTGTAGCCTGTTAAAGAAACTATGCAAAGTGCTCAGCACAGTGCCTTGTGATTATCATCACCCAATAAGCCTGGCCGCTGTCATCAGCACTGTCACTTGCCTTTCTTCTGAGGTAGGTGGTATGAGCAGTGTGAGCTCATCTACAGATTGCTGGGTCAAAACTACTCATTTTTACAAACGAGAAAAGTCAGTCCCTGAGGGACAAGTGACTTTCCAAAGACCACAGGGAGATTCAGGGTCAGGACTGGTATCTGACAACAGGAACTTTGACCCTCCTGCCATGACAATCAATGGGCAAAGTAAGTCTTGGGGATCCCTCAGGCTTCCAGGAGTCACTGTGGAGTTCAAAGCCCTTGGAAATTGCATTTTGAAGGAGGTCAGGTGCACTTGTAACTTTTGCATCTTGGGAGAATGGGTGCAGTAATCAATTTGTTTTTCTTGCGTGTTTTCTGAGCCAAGAATGGCAGAAACGTATAATAGCATTCTCAGCTCAAAAAACGACAGGCATGAACAAATGAATATTCTGAACATAATAAAATGCTATCTAATCACAAATTTACGTATTTTAAGGAGATGTAAGTGTGTGTAAAACCAAGGTAATAATCTGGGCCCATAATTTTCATTCAACTTTTTAAATTAAGCAACTCTGTTCAGATTTGCATTTTTCATACCTTAAATCTTAAAATCTAAGTGTATTCTTTTGATATTTATTAATCCCCAATGGCTAAAAACATTTCTGTAAGGATGCATTTAACCCACCTTTCTACTTCCGTCATTCTCTAGTTTCCCAAGAATCATATCGAACTGTGGAAGGAAAAAACTTTACTCAAATTACCGGACAAAGATATAAACATAATCCATAAGTCTTCAGAGAGAAAAGAGGGGAATAAAATGGGATGAATGGGATAAGTCTTACGGAACTAAAAATCAGTGTGACTGAAATAAATATTTTCATTGTTAGAAACCAAAGAAAATTCCAAAAACCCTTTAGGCCTTATCCACCACAGCCATATTGAAGAAAACAAGCAGTATGGAATTAGCATGGGAACATGCACACTGAAAGCCATGGGGAGGAGAGAAAAGGAAACCCACTCACCTCTCGGCTTTCAATCACAAGCTCACTCACACAGCGCAGAAACATGTTTTCTCCTTGACTATCTTTTTCATCTCTATAAGGGAAAAAAACAACTCAGTTTCTAGTCTGGACATGAGATCTCTAACAGTCATTCTCAGAATGGCAGAAATCAAAACTAGCTGAAGTAAATGTTCAAAAGCAAATGTTACCTGAGGAAATAGAAGTACTGAAGGGCCTCCCTTGGGTCCGTGGACTCAAACTTCCGGGTGTAGAGCATGAGGAGCCGCACAAAGTTCAGCCGCCGCATGCAAGGAGGGTCACCAGGCTCGTGGCTGACTGCATTGTGGGGGTCAGAATGGGTCACACCACACTGCCCCACTGACCCATGCAACCCAGAAACTATGGAAGCTGAATCCACAGACCCAGCAGCATCTACTCCTATAGCCCAGTCAGTGTTTGCCAATATAAGCTTTGGCCAGTCCCTTTTACCACCCCGCCCTCAATTCCTCTCCAGGCCCAGAGTGGAGAAAATAGCACTTTGCCATAAATTACTAATATGTTGGTCTTTGAATGAAAAGATAATCCAACTGACCATTATGGCATGTGCTCTGGGATGATTTTCCTGCACCAATAAGGAACCCACAGCCATTCATCCACATTTACTTCCTCTGTCTCTCCTGACTCTCTCATCCCAGGCAGGTAGGCACATGGCTGGCTGGGGTTTCCAATGTCATTAAAGCAAGGGCCCTAATGGGAATCAGACCCATGACTCTAGGGACTGTTCTTCTGCACTATTTTCCACGCAATCAGACTGGCCACAAAGCTAGCACTTTGAACAGCACTATATATAGTTAAATTCCAAGGGAAAACTAATGCGGGGGGAAAGCAAGAACCCTAACACTAATCATTTAAAATGCTCAGCTGTCCACAATGCTCTAAAATGACTGCTACCCTTTGCTCAAATCCTTATTGGTTGTGGTTTTGTGGCACCAGGGATGTGTTGTGGTTACATTACTGCCAACCCAATCCCAAATACTCACGGAGCTGAGCACTCTGTCCGGATGACTTTAAAAGCAACTTCAGCTCAAACAGCACAAGTGCCACATGGACAGCATGGCAGCGCAGCCGCTCCATGCGGAAAAGAAAGGCAATTGCAGCTTCAAACTGTGCTGTCAGGAATAGGACTTGGAAGTAGAGGAACGGCTGTTGGTTCACTGTAAAGTGCGACTCACCTGGGGAGAGAGGAGAGGAGATAAAACCAACTCAGAAGAAAGGTGCACACTGGTGGCCCATATGTGTTAAAACTACCAGCACCTACATCCCCGGACAGCAGCCCTGTGGGCCTACAGGACTTGCGGGGCAGAAGAAAGCACCAGCCTGAGCCTGAATTGATCAAGGGGGTCCTGAAGACAGTCAACTGCCATGTGAAATGTGACCTGACTCATCCACCTTCTCTAGACCTCATGACTAGAAAGTGTGACTGTGTTGTAAAACTCCAACTGCTTGCATTAGGTGGGACAGACACAGAGTTAAGGACCTTAAAATGGACCACAAAGGGAGTATTCATCTCCTTTACCCTGGTAAGTCACTCAAGGAGATAAATGAAGATTTCAAAGGAGCTTCAGTTTACTCATATTCACAGAAATTTGAATGCAACAACTGCTAACCACTATTTGGAATCTTCTTTTCTTCCCAGTTTTTAAATAAGGGGGGAAAAAGAAGGAAGGCAATTTCTTTCTACTGTGTGCTCAGATCTAGTGACCTGTAAGATCTACTAGGAAGCAACAGCTAAGTCTTCTTTGTCTCTCCCTGAGAAAATGTCTACTAGAACAGTTCAAAGAATTAGAGCAAACAGATTATTGTGTATGACCATATAAGTTTTATGCATTTCTTAAGGCCACATGCCCTTTATTTAAATTTGAAATGGTAATTTTGCTGTGTTTTGCTTTGAAGAGCTACAGGAGTTTTGAAGGAAAGACAGAAGTTCAGGGATGAAAAATTTTCCCAGAGGAAAACTGAAGTACTCATCTTAAGTGGACAAGAGAAGGGAAAGGTGGTTATGTCCAGGATCTTACCATAGTCTTCCAACAACTGTTTCTGGAACTGTGAGAGAGTGAGCCTGTCTTGCGGGGAGCTGGTGCCATCGTCGTCAAAACACACTTGGTTCAACTAAATCCCCAAGAGAAACATGCATTGGTACAAACTACACCCTGAGCCACATGCACAGAGTTGTAGCTGTTCAGCAGCCAGGCTCAATGCCGTCAGCTGGAAGCTGTGTTTAAGGCTATGGTTATGAACTGGGAATTACACAACAAAAAATGGGGCCAGGAGACGAGGAACCTGCTGGTCTTGATCACCTTACTGGCATCATACATTAAGCAGGTAAAAATCTTTGTGGGGACATGAGCACAGAAAAGGGGTAAAGCCCTGCGTGGGCAGGGGAAATAGTGCCTGCCTTCAGCCACAGGTAGTCCTCAGTTTTGTCCGCCACTTCACTCTGGTTGTCAGTGACATCACATCTGCCAATAATGCAGTACACAGCCCGCTTGTAGGGATCGGTATTGTTCCTGAGAGCCCTGCGGTAATGCAGCCGGAGCTTGTTTTCTGTAGCTGGGGACAATCTACAGACATAAGGCAACAGACAGATAGATACACATTCAATAAAGATCCTCAAGGGCATCTGAAAGCGTCCCAGGTCCCAAACACGTAAGAGAGCAGGGAAGCCTTCCTTCATCGGGGCAAGAGACACTGTTTCTGCCACATCCCCTCCCCTCGGTACCACTGCTGTAGCCTGACTTGGAACTACCAGCACCTACATCTATTGGCCTGCCAGTTTTCTGTCTGCTGAGGCTTCACGGGCAGGTCAGAAATGCCAGGGAATTAGAACTCCATTCCACACCCCAGCAGCACTCAAGCAGTAATGAATGGGAGCGAATCCTTCCCTTAACTGTCTTAGCCCCTCTCTGGCTCCACACTCCCTTATTCATGTGAGATCACCTCCTAAATAAACAATTTGCACTCAAATCTCCTTCTGGGGGAACCTTAAGACATTAACCCTACTTTAAACTCTAACTTGAGCAAGACAGGGGCTTGTGGTTTGAGGCAGTCTCTTGACATGACATTATTAATGCTGCCAAGGAAAGTATCCTAGTTTTTTACAAGTACAACTAGAGTAACCAACATTTCTTCTACATACATGTACATATATATAACCTCAGTTTGAGTATGAACTTAAGTCCAATTACATTAGCAAAATACAAAAGAAATTAATGCTTAGCAGTTTCTTAATGTAAGAGAACTTAAAGACTTAACAGATTAATTCAGTGATTACATTTCAATTTTACTAACTTCTAATTCTAGCCTTTAAGCTAAGAAGTACCTGACAACATATTTCCATATTGGGTTGACCAGAAAAAGCACTAAGTGTTAACAAGAAAAGTGTAATTTTTAAAATATCCCATTTTATAAAGCATCCTTGATATGCCTTAGATTTATAGAACAAGTCAAATCATGCTCCTGAACCAGCTCCTTCCTTATAGGAACAGAAACATTCCCAAACACACAGGCATGCATGCCTAGACAGTGTCAGAATGGGGCATTTCTTTTATGGTTTTCACTCCTTATTCCCAAGAGAGTTCTATTTGCTTTCAAAACCTCCTTTTTCCCCCAGGCAGAAACTTGTTTTGGGCCTGTGCAGGGAAAAGAGAATAATGACAGTGAAGGTCACCCCTTCGATTCTGCATGGTTGCCACTGGGCGTGCCACCTTATTCACCATACCTTCTGTCCTTGCTGTTCATGTACTCCTGGAACCAGGTTTTAAACTCTCCCAGCTGGTGCTGGGCTCGATTAACTACCTGTGAAGCAGCAAGCAGGTCTCCACAGCGCATGCAGTAGTAAATCAGTGCCCACACAGGATGGCCTTCCACCTCTCCATCCTAAAAGAGGAATAGTATTTGCTCAAAATCAACAAGGAAAAGCTGAGTGCTTTCATATGTGCTAAAACTGAGCTAAGCCCCTCTTCTTTTTTTTTTTTTTTTTTTTTTTAAGGGGTTTTTCTTTTGTTACCCAGGCTGGAGTGCAATGGCGCGATCTCGGCTC
>NW_016107612.1:2054603-2055943 GCF_001604975.1 Cebus imitator
TGGGATTACAGGCACGCGCCACCATGCCCAGCTAATTTTTTGTATTTTTAGTAGAGACGGGGTTTCACCATGTTGACCAGGATGGTCTCGATCTCTTGACCTCGTGATCCACCCGCCTAGGCCTCCCAAAGCGCTAGGATTACAGGCGTGAGCCACCACGCCCGGCGAACTCCTATTCTTTAAGAGCAAGTGGGAATCTCACCACTTTATGAAGCTAATCTCTGTATCCTGCCACCCTTTGCACAAGGTTCCAGTTCAGGGCTCTTTATACTGTGTAATAATCTCCCCAACTGGACCATGAGCTGAGAAGAGAGATGACATCCTAAAAACCACATTCAACTCCACTCTTCCAGCTGTTTTAGCCAAAAATCTCAGAAGTCATCCCTGACTGCCCCTCACACTCAAATCCATGTTCTTCAGCAAGTCCTACTGGCTCAACTTTCAAAACATCCAGAACCCAGTCACATTTCCCCATGCACTCTCCTCCACCTGGGCTGAGCAACTACCACCACCACTGGGACTTCTGTATTATCAGCCTCCTAAAAGGTGCTCACTTTCTGTCCTCACCTCTCTCTGGTCTCATCTCCATACCATAGTCTCCACACATATCCTCATCTTAACTGAAAATGCCCATCTAACTGCTCTAAGGGTGTAATTGATTACACAGAGAAAGTTGTCAGTACCTGTAGCCCAGGCAAGGGAGCTGGAAGTTTAATGTTCAGGAAACTTCGAACCAACTGATAAGTCCCAGGCACCCCACCCAGTTGGGCCTGATGCAAATTTCCAAAGACAGTCACAAGGGTGTAATTCTTATAACTGAAAAAAAATAAAAGAAAAAAACAAGGAAGACTGAAAACATTTATTACACACCTATATGCCCATATCCATGACATTAGACTACAGCTGGAAGGGCAGGGCCTAGACTTCAAACCCAATGCAGAAGAGGAAATAATACACGCTTAATGAAGCAAACTATGTTATTTACTCAGTGCGCAGTGGATCACAGATTTCTCATTACTGCAGAAACTCAAAAGAATCCCTGGAGGAACACAACTGTGGACTTCAAATACATTAAGGGTGGATATACAGAATAATAATTGCTCCAGCTCACAGCCTAATGCTCTAGTGGGTTCTTTTAAAATGTTTTACTTTGAAAAATTTCAAAACTACAAAAAGTTAAAAGAGTAGTTCCATGAATGCACATAACCTTTTACCTAGATTCACTAATTTTTTTTTTTTTTTGAAACAGAGTTTCACTCTTCTTACCCAGGCTGGAGTGCAATGGCACGCAACCTCCGCCTCCCAGGTTCAGGCAATTCTCCTGCCTCAGCCTCCTGAGT
>NW_016107612.1:2056028-2058701 GCF_001604975.1 Cebus imitator
CACTCTTCTTACCCAGGCTGGAGTGCAATGGTGAGATCGCGGCTCACCGCAACCTCCGCCTCCTGGGTTCAGGCAATTCTCCTGCCTCAGCCTCCCGAGTAGCTGGGATTACAGGCACGCGCCACCATGCCGAGCTAATTTTTTGTAGTTTTTTAGTAGAGACGGGGTTTCACCATGTTGAGCAGGATGGTCTCAATCTCTTGACCTCATGATCCACCTACCTCGGCCTCCCAAAGTGCTGGGATTATAGGCGTGAGCCACCACGCCCGGCCTAGATTCACCAATTTTTAACATTTCTTTGTTTTCTCTCTCCACACACACATAACATACATACTTGTGCTCTTCTTCTCCCCCCATACCACTTGAAAATGTTATAAAAATCAGGGGCTACTTTATCTGTAAATACTTACCATGTGGCTCTGAAGAAGTAGGACCTTCTCCTGCCTAACCTCAATATCATTATGATACCAAGAAATTTAACATTAATTTATTATCAAAAACATAATCCACATTTATTTCTTAATAGTGTCCTTTACAGTTTTCATTTTAAATACAGAATTTCAACAAGAAAATATAATTGTCATGCTACTTTCCCTTAATCCAGGATAATTCCACTAATTCTACCACTATTTTTGTCTTTTGTGACAAGGATCTTTTTTTTTTTTTTTAGAGACAGGGTCTTGCTGTGTCACACGGGCTGGAATGCAGTGTCTATTAACAAGTGCCCTTATTTTTTTAAGATGGATTCTTGCTCGTGTCACCCAGGCTGAAGTGCAGTGGTGTGATCTCGACTCACTGTAACCTCTGCCTCTTGGGTTCAAGCATTTCTCCTGCCTCAGCCAACCAAGTAGTTGGAATTACAGGCACAGACCACCACACTCGGCTAATTTTTGTATTTTAAGTAGAGGCTGGGTTTCACCATTTTGGCCAGGCTGGTCTCAAACTCCTGACCTCAAGTAATCCACTGCCTTGGCCTCCCAAAGTGCTGGGATTACAGGCATGAGCCACCATGCCTGGCCCACAAGTGCCTTTAAAGTATTCTACAGCCTCAAACTCCTGGGCTCAAGCAATCTTCCCGCCTCAATCTCCTGAGTAGCTGGGAGTAGAGATGCATACCACCATGCCCAGCTGGACACTGACCTTGTATTTATAGAGTCCAGGCCAGCTGTCCTGTACAATGCCTTGTAAGCTGAATATATCTCTTCATGATTCCATTCAGGTTCAAGTTTTTTGCCAATAGTCCTACATAGTTAATGCTGGCACTTCCCACTGAATCGCAAAATGAAGTAGATAGTAGGTTTGGGTCATTATTGGTAACACTAGATTTGATTCACTTGGTTGAAAGGTGTCTACCAGATTTCTCCATTACAATGTATTACTGTATTCTCTTTGTACTTAATATGTATAGTGTGTGAGGCAATACATGAAAGTCATGTAAGTATTCTATTCACCAACAATCTTTTACTTGACGGTTTTAGTTTCTGTTGATGGTCCTTGCTGAACCAGTTATTACACTGGTGGTTCCAAAATGATGGTTTTCTACCATTCTCTCTTCATTTTTTTGCTAGTATGCTTCTTAAAATCCTCTGTGGTAGTTTCAAGTGTTTTCATACCAAGATTAAATAGTCCATTTTACAGATACCCAAATATGTGGTTAATACAATAACTTTCTAAATATAATATGTTCTTATCCAAAACAAGACTACCTCAAAAAGTCAGGTGCTCAACACCAGGTTAACAACAGAGACAGTGAAACAAACAACCTAAATCTTAATAACAGGAAACAGATTCAATGAAATTTTTTTTTTTTGAGACAGAGTCTTCCTCTGTTGCCAGGCTGGAGTGCAGTGGCACGATCTCCGCTCACCGCAACCTCTACCTCCCAGGTTCAAGAGATTCTCCTGCCTCAGGCTCCCGAGTAGCTGGGACTACAGGTGCCTGCCACCACGCCCAGCTAATTTTTGTATTTTTAGTAGAGATGGGGTTTCGCCATGTTGGCCAGGATGGTCTCGATCTCTTGACCTTGTGATCGGCCCACCTTGGCCTCCTAAAGTGCTGGGATTACAGGCGTGAGCAACAGCACCTGGCCAACTCAATGAAATATTATGTAGTTATGAAAAAAAATACTCATACTTTAAGAACGGGGGAAAAAAGAAATATAATAAGGTAATAGGAGCCTCTAGATAGTATGGGGGTCCTCCCCTCTTTTTTCACATCTTATTTTAATAAGCATGTATCATTTTTATAATGAAAAATAAACAGCTGGGCGCGGTGGTGCATGCCTATAGTCCCAGCTACTCTGAAGGCTGAGGTGGGAGGATCGTTTGAGCCCAGGAGTTCTGGGCTGTAGTGCGCTATGCAGATTGGGTGTCTGCACTAAGTTCAACATCAATATGGTGACCTCCTGGGAGCGGGGGACCATCAGGTTGCCTAAGGAGTGGTGAACCAGCCCAGGTCAGAACCGGAGCAGGTCAAAACTCCCGTGCTGATCAGTAGTGGGATCACGCCTATGAACAGCCACTGCACTCCAGCATGGGCAACATAGGGAGACCCCATCTCTATTAAAAATAAATAAATAAAATAAAATTTTTTAAAAAAGAAGAAAAATAAACAAAATTTAATAAATGTTAATGAGTTTCCCATCAATAGAAGTTTGTTTTTTTTTTTTTTTTT
>NW_016107612.1:2061125-2062491 GCF_001604975.1 Cebus imitator
GGCTGAGGCAGGAGAATTGCCTGAACCCAGGAGGCGGAGGTTGCGGTGAGCCGAGATTGCGCCATTGCACTCCAGCCTGGGTAACATGAGTGAAAACTCCGTCTCAAAAGAAAAAAAAAAAAGAAATTCTGACTCATTTTGTTGACAAAATGGTAACAAATAAATGCTACTATGTATGTAGGTTCTTTATGGCTGAAGATAGATAAACCCAAAATTTAATCACAAAAATTCAGCCAAAGCTTGAATTATTTTATACCCTTTATGCCTATGCCTATATAATGGAGAATAAAAAACCATTTCAAGCTCCGGATTTTTCTTAACCAGGGAATGGAGGCTAGTGAATGTAATCTGTCTGATGATGTTCACTTCAGTAGCTCTTGTCTGATTAACATACTATTTAGTATAAAAGCCTAGTCTCTGCTGTACCAAGTTTGAATTACCTCAGTAATATACAAGGAAATCTTCTGACTTCCTAATGAAGTATTATTTTATTTACAAAAGGCGATCTCACTACAAGGCTGCTGGCAGGTTCAGAGGCTCAGTGGCAAAAGCCTGCAATTTAGCAAGTGTATTCAACGGGTCTTTCTCTTCTCAGGCCAGCAGGGAGGAGCCCAGCACCCTGTCTCTAAAATAAAGAGGTTCTATTGCACACTCATGACAACGCTGCTGGCCAATTTAGAGTTGGAAGGAGTGTCCACATGGTGGGATAATGGCATAAGTCCTACTAATGAAGGGAACAATACTTTAGGCACAAAGGCACTGCCACAAATCCCTCAGTGACCAACTTTCATTAGTGAAGAGGTGGCAAAGAAACCCAGGCATAAATCACAGGCATTACCAGCTGGGAATGACCCTGAGTTGTGGGGATTAACCAAGTAGAGTCAGTATGAAAATAAGGGGAAAGGAGTCTTCCTAGGGTTTGAAGGTGGTAATATGGCTGGGAGTAAAATTAAAATGCGGAGAGAAAAGAAAAGAGCCTAAGGAGTAATGGCTGAACCACATTAGAAAAAAGATTATGACCTAAGGCACTGTGGTCTCACTTATTAAGAGACAGTATGGAGAAAGAAAAAGAATTTGAACAGTGCTCACCTACCATGATTTTTTAATGTGTGACTTTTATACCACTGCAGCAATAGTCCTGGTAGAAAAGTGAAACAGGATTTCTAAAACAGGATTACAACTCTGGGCCTTCTTCAATTTAACATAATAAATCTTAAATTATACCAGCTACAGCACACTTAGCCTGAGGATGACTTAAGATTTGAGAAACAGGGCTGGGCGTGGTGGCTCAAGCCTGTAATCCCAGCACTTTGGGAGGCCGAGGCGGGTGGATCACGAGGTCAAGAGATCGAGACCATCCTGGTCA
>NW_016107612.1:2064216-2071521 GCF_001604975.1 Cebus imitator
GAAGGAAGGAAGGAAAAAAGTTGGATGCTTTTTTTTTTTTTTTTGACACAGGGCCTCACTCTGTCACCCAGGCTGGAGTACAGTAGCATCATCATGGCTCACTGCAGCCTTGACCTCCCTGGACTCAGGTAATCCTCCCACCTCAGCCTCTCAAGTAGTTGGGACTACAGGTGCATGCCACCACACCCGGTTAATTTTTCTAGTTTTTGTAAAGAGGAGGTCTCACCATGTTGCCCAAGCTGATCTTGAACTGCTGGGTGCAAGCAGTCCACCCAACTTGGTCTTGAAAGTTGCTAGGGTTATAGTTGGGAGCCACCACACCGGGTTGAGCAATTTTTGAAAAGACAAAAAGTCTGTGTATGGGGGCTTGCTTCCATAATAGCCTTCCCTCCTTTCTTCCTTCCTCTTAGCCACCTACCAAACCCACCTAGTCATCCATCCACTTTTTTTGTTTTTTTTAATTTTTTGCCTCCTAGGAAGAAAACTGGCCAGGAATACGGGGTGAAGGAGGAGAATAAGTAAACGCAGTGAGTGAGTGTGTGTGAGTGAGTGAGTGTGTGTGTGTGTGTGTCACAGGAACAGAACCAGTGGTATATAAAGAGAATGCACACAAAGGCCCCACCTG
This sequence comes from Cebus imitator, assembly GCF_001604975.1. NCBI lineage: Eukaryota > Metazoa > Chordata > Mammalia > Primates > Cebidae > Cebus > Cebus imitator. The sequence goes on from NW_016107612.1 coordinate 2,064,842, forward strand.
AGTCAAGTTCGAGGGCTCACAGGTATGAAAAGCCATCACCTTGACAATTCAGCTCTCATTAAGGAGCTCATTAGATTGTGTAAGGAGGGAAACTGCTGAGTGGGGAGTAAAAGCCTAACGACTTCAAACGAAATACAGCTTGAAGAGAACTCTTGTGACTATCAATTGACACTGGCAGGGCCTTTTGAAGATGCATTTTTAAAAATCCATCATCAAGAAAACCACTCAAAGTTATTTAAAATCAAACTCTGAAGAACAGTTAACATTTCATCCCACAGAATGGAGTGTCTCTGCAGCACATTTCAGCCAAGTCAGCAAGCTGCTAACCCCATGGGAACACTGGACCCCAGTTTCTACTTGACTTAGCTCCAGGTGCTACCTTATCATCCAGCTCCGCAACAGAAGCACAAAGGTCCACCAGGTTAGGCTGCAGGTGTCCATTTACAATCTTCTCATTATAGATATAAATCTGAAATGACAAAAAGCAAAGTAAACGGCACAATATCTATTTTCTTTTCTTTTTAAAACCTCCTGAAGCAGGCAATGGCCAGCAGAAGCTTCAACCAACTTTTCCTTCCTCAGAGTGGCTGAGCCATCCACACTGGCCAGCTCTCCAGCTGTGCTGGCGTCGTGGGTAACACACTAAAGCTAACTGCCACCTCCCAAACACCTGAGGGGTAGGAGCAGCAGGGTTGAGAGGAGAAGAACCACAGGGAGCTCTGTGCCTCTCTGTCCCAGCAAGCAAGGACCCAGGGAACGACAGGACAATGGAAGGGCTCTGACTGTTGCTTCCTAAGAACCAAGGCAAAGGGCTAAATTCTTTCAAAAGAATGGACAGAGTGAAAAATGGGCACTGCCTCCTTCCTCGAATGCCTAAGTTGGCTGGCACTGTTTTATTTAAAAAGTCAAATCCAGGTATGTATGGTCCTCAGAGCGGTTTCAGTTCAACAGAATTCCTGTGCTTAACACAAAGCGTCTCAATCCATACTCATACTATTGGATGGTCATCATCTGCAACCAGAAGATGATCTCTAAAATGTCATGAGTTTTCCTAGGACAACAGTGGTATTAAGTAGTGAATACAGTATGCTTATCAAGGCAGAAAAACATTTAGAAAATTTCTCTCAACAATGAGTGAAAAAAGGATTTGCTAACATCATCAGCCTATCAGGTAATTCAGTTAATATTGAACTCCATTTGCTAAGCAGGGCAGTTCCCTGAAGCTTTACTGTACATGGGACTACTGCCAAAAATGCAAACCGAGATGCCATGGTCAGTGTAAAGGACAGATTTCAATTTCCTCAAATCAAATGTGAGTCATTCTATTACCCTATTTGACAGAATTCTCCAGCAGCCTATGGCAAAATATTAACTAGTCCTCTAAATGAAAAAACACAACTTGCTTTCAGGGTTTGACTTTTACAAGTTTTTGTTCCCTTTTACTCCCTAGAGGTTCACAAAGGATTGAATCTCCTGGCTGAATCTCCCTTGTGAGCACACTCACCTGCCGGGCATAGGCCATCTCGATGCTATCCAGAGAGCTTCGACCAGGGGGTCCCACATCACTGATGTAGCTTGGCTGTGGATAAATACACATTCAGAATCAGTTAGGGACAGTATTCAATTATGTGAAGAAATAAAAATCACATAAACATATTCTTGTCTTTAACAGAGCTGTGAAGTCTGTTTCCTAGTTAAGACTTCCTCAAAATGATGATTTTAGGGATTTCGATAACATTCAACTTTTACTGTGAACACATAAGAAGAGAGCAGGCATGGGATTGGATTAACTAAAAAGAGTGAGGGGATGGATAAACTCTATCAATACCTCAATGACTGTTTCTGGAAATGTACATCTTTCCAATGTTCTGTTTCAATCTCAAACCCCCTCTCTACCTCATCTTCCCTTCCCATGTCTTCGTACCAGTGAAGCTGTTGTTTTTATCAGTGGGCCTCTTTTTCATCAATCATATTAGGCAGTTCAGGGAACACAGTTTATAGAGCCAAACGTCTAATTCAGATATTTCCGTACTAGAGTCCACACTAAGATGACAGCAGCTGATTACTTTTCTGTTACCTGAAGATGTGAGACCAGTGTAAGCTGGAGAGTCACTCATTCAGTAAATATTTGCTATGTGCCTGCCACATGCACAGCTGTGCATATATCCATATCCATAAGAACAAAAACAAGCCAGGCAGCAAAGCCTGTCCCCAAAGAACTTACAATCTGAAGAGGAGAGTGAGATAAAAATAATCATGTATTGCTTAACAATGGGGATAGGTTCTGAGAAATGAATCATTAGGAGATTTCGCCATTGTGTGGACTTCATAGAGTATACTTATACACACTAGGTGGTTTAGCCTACTCCACACCTCTCCACACCTACGTTGTATACATAGCCTATTGCTCCTAGGCTATCTACCTATACAACATATTATTATAATATTACAGGCAACTGTAACACAACGTTGAGAGAGAGAGAGAGAGAGAGAGAGAGAGAGAGAGAGAGAGTGTGTGTGTGTGTGTGTGTGTGTGTGTGTGTGTGTGTGAGAGAGAGTTTTCCTCTTCTTGCCCAGGCTGGAGTGCAATGGTGAGATCTTGGCTCACCACAACCTCCGCCTCCCAAGTTCAAGTGATTCTCCTGCCTCAGCCTCCTAAGTAGCTGGGATTACAAGCATGTGCCATCATGCCTGGCTAATTTTGTATTTTTAGTAGAGATGGGGTTTCTCCATGTTGGTCAGGCTGGTCTTGAACTCCCGATTTCAGATGATCTGTCTGCCTCGGCCTCCCAAAGTGCTGGGATTATAGGCATGAGCCACTGTACCTGGCCATATGTATATATTTAAACATAACTAAATATAGAAAGGGCATATGAAAATATGGTATAATTTTATGAGGCCAGCCACCATCACATACGTAGTGCATGACTGTGTATGAAAAAAGTCTCAGTCTTTTTAAAGAAAGAATATTCATCTTTAGCTAAGCTTATGCCTTCTGTTATTAGGTAAATTATGCCTTCAAAATTAGGTAAATTCTTAAGTTTCCACTCATTAGTTTATACTGTAGCACAGCAGAGATCAAATTCTTTAAGCTTATCTCATTTTAAAAAAGCCCAATGTTCTATACACTAAAATCTAAAATAAATCAGTTTAAACTAGGCTTTCTGTGAACCAATGGAAGACAACAGTCAAGCTTCCCAGCACCGTGAAGCTGGTAAAAGGAAGAGCAGAGTGGGCATGCACCAGGAGTAGGGGAGAGAGGGGAGGGCAGGTAGCAGAAAGGCTGCTTGAAGCCCTCAGTTCTGGAGAATGAACACTGGATTGTCAAGGACACCTGGGTTCCAAGAGGACCACTTCACTCCCTGGCTTTGGGATCTGGAGCAAAGTACCTCCTGAGATTCCCATTAGTCAAATGAAGGGGCTATCGTAGATGACCTTGAGAGGTCCCCTCAGCTCTGATCTCCAGCTATCACTGGTATTAAAAGAGCTTAAAATGTTCACTGATCTTGGCAGATGCTGCTGGCTGGCCCAATGACCCTTCCCAATTCCTATGTCTCACACTTTACTCTCTGCCACACTTCAAGCTGGCATTTAGAGTTATTAGGTTGGCGCTATCACTTTTGCGCCAACCTAATAAATATTCCCAATAGCGTGCTGTTAAGTGTTTTTTAACAGCTAGCTCTTGGGAAAAGGGACGATGGGTAGCATTTGCTGGTTTCTGTGGTTTAAATTCTCCCAACATAGCAGATTTCAAGCATAGGCGATATCAACTAGACTGCAAATTCCTTGAAAATTTAACAACAGGTCCTCATGTGCTGATCCCTATACCCTTTGAATATATACACCATTGAATATACCCTCTTCCAGCTCTACTACAGCAAGGAATAGCACATCCTAGTTTTAGCCAATGAGATGAAAATACAAGCCTGCTAGTACGTTTGGGGACAGCTTCTGCTTTTACTGATTGGAGGGTTGAGATGGAGAGCCTGTCATGGCTTTTCAACTCTCTCCCCTTCTTTCTGCCTTGAATGTAAATGTAATGTCTAGAGCTACTGCAGCCATCTTGTGAACCTAAAGTAGGTGGATGTGCTACAGATGGTAGTGTACCAGGACAGAAAGGTGTTGGGTTCCTGACAACACTGCAGAACAACTGAATTAACATCAACAGCAGACATCTCAGTAGGTGAGAAATATACACCTCTATTCAAGTTACGAAAGCTCAAGTTTTCCACTACTCACAGCTGAAAGCATTCCTACCTGAAACACAAATTTAATTAAAAAACCACTGGGTTACAATAATAACAACAGCTATTAATGAGCACTTACTATGTGCCAAGCACTGCTTGAATTTCCTTATTATTAACTGTACAATCTTATATAGGTACTTTTATTTATTTATCCATCTTACACAAAGGTACACAAGAGCCATGAAGCAATTTGCCCAAGTTCACTTCAGCAGGAAGCAGTGGAGCTGTGGCTTGAATCCACAGTCTGGTACCACACTCTGTACTCTTTGCCATTGCTCTATCCTGCCTGCCAGGGCAGCCTAGGGCAACTTTAAGAACAGTCATTACAGAATAATAGTTGGAAATCCTGGATCCACTACTTATAACAATGTGACCTTGAGCATATTGCTTCCTTTAAGCCTCAGTTTCTTTAGCTGTAAAGTGGGGGTGGTAATGATATCCACCACACAGGATTGGGATGAAGGTTAAATGGGGAGAAAAATAGTATTAATACCTACCTCACCGCACTGCTGTGAGGAATACGTGGAAGACTTCAACACAGTGCCCAATACATGGTCAATAAACGCTAGCTGTTCTCACTTTGTAAACAAAAGTAAACCACCACAATGAACACAGGAACAATACTACGCTGAACAACAACAGATACGGACGCCTCAGAAATATGACCTAAAGTATTTTACTTTGTGCAGGCTGAAAGTCTCATTTCACTTTTCTACAATGAACACACATCCTTGTTTGATGGAAGCCCCCCAGCCAGGGCATTTTATACTTCCAGACTCATTCAGAGTCTTCCCATTAACACTGTACTAAGGACTGTTCTCTAAGACAGCCACCTTTCTAGAACCGAGTTACTAAAAAGCGGAAGATTCCAGTCTTTTTATGAGACACAGCACTAAACCTGTTAATTCCAGTAACCTAGTCAAGGAGAATAAACAAGAAAATGCAAAGAACTGTACCAAAGCATTTTTGCAAGGACACAGTTGTTGCAGCTAAACATACACGAACAGCCTTGAGAAATATTTTCCAGTGCTAAAAACCTAATTTTAAAAATTATCCATTTAAAAAGTAGTTGGGTTTCAGCTTTCAAATTTCCATTTAAATTAATTTTCCCTAATGCTCTTGTTTTTAAAGGTACCCATCCTTCAGTTGCCCTTGACCAAGCCACTATTTCACCACACATAAAGTCAATTATCCACAAGAGGATGTGTATATCCACATTCCTGAACAGAGGAACCAGCGAATGTTTAGCTGGAATTCCACAGCCGAGGATTGCCTGAGGGCTGGGAAAGCCACCAATCTCTGGGGTTCTCTGCACTGGGGCAGAGCCATAGCAAGGACAACAGGACATGACGACAGGAGCAAGAAGCCAGAGACCGAAAGAGCAGGGAAGATGACAGGGTTTCTTCTTTTAGAAGAAAACAAGCGGCTCACCCAGGAGTCTGGAGATAGATATGTGGAAAAACAGTAGGCTCTGCGAGCACAAACTGAGAAAGGTCTTGTCAGAGTAGACAGTGTTCCCAAGACAGCCATTCCAGGACAGGACGGGGATAGAAAGTGGCAGGAGAGAATGGCAAACTTTTATTAAACACCTACTATTGCACAAAGTATATCCAGGGATGCATAAAACTCTTTTCCCAAGGAAAGCACATTCTAGTTAGAAAATGCAGGCCAGGCATGGTGGCACATGCCTATAATCTTAGCACTTTGGGAGGCCAAGGTGGGCAGATTGCTTGAGTCCAGGAGTTCAAGACCAACCTGGTTGACGTGGCGAAACCCCGTCTATACCAAAACCAAAACCAAAACCAAAAACTAGCTGGGTAGGGCGAAGTGCACCTGCAGTCCCAGCTATAATACTTGGGTGGCTGAGGTGAGACGATCACTTGAGTCTGGGAGGCAGAGGTTGCAGTGAGCTGAGACTGTGCCACTACACTCCAAGCTGGAAGACAGAGACCCCGTCTCAAAAGTGGGTGAAAAAAAGAAAAAAAAGTAATGCAACTAGCACTCCTAGCAAAATAAGTACATGGTAGTAAGAAAATATGATGATACTGCAGAAGGAAGACTTTAATTTCTAAGTGAAATGTTTTGGCTTTATGTAAGCAAAATGGAACCACAGTGATTAATTTACAATAGTTAGCTTTATCTGTATGCAAAAGTCCATTACTACTAGGATAAAACACCAGCCAGGGCCCAGAGAGGAATGGGGTCCTAAATGCAACCCAGCTAATAACTGTGTGATCTTATTCACCCAGCTAATGACTGTGAGACCGTGGATACAATGAGAAGAACACTTGTGGCACTCATAGGATGGAACACTGTTAGAACTACTAAAAAACGATGCACACCTTGTATACTAATCTAGAAGAAGTTGTAAAATATGTTTAAAAACATGTGAAATTATAGGACCTAATATATAAAATGATACTATTTGTGATT
>NW_016107612.1:2071751-2076491 GCF_001604975.1 Cebus imitator
CATGTGCCACCATGCCCAGCTGATTTTTTGTATTTTTAGTAGAGACGGGGTTTCACCATGTTGACCAGGATGATAATAAATCAAATATCAAATGTGCATGTAACCACCTGGGAGAAACTGGAAGAGCGTGTACCACTGACAGTTGTGTTTGGGTACGGGATGGCGGAAAGCAGCAGAGTAGGTCTACATTCCTCTACTGTCAGAAGAGTGCACAAGAGCAGAAAGTTCGTGTATGATATGACAGGAAAATGAAAGGCCTGCTGAGATGAGGTTTTTAAAAAATCTTTTTGAAAGAGCAGCAGAGCACTTTCTATACCTGAACTCCTACTCAAACCCCTAACAGATGAACTGGGTGCATCCCCAAGGAAACTGCCAGGGAGCCACAAAATACAGCTCAGAATCCTATGGTTTGCAGTTTTCAAATTGTTTGTCCATATTCTACTGTATTTCATTTAATATAATATTCCATCTATTGTAAAACAATGTTATTTTATGTATTACTAAGAAATTCTGAAATGCTGTTAATGACATACTACTGAATTTAAGACATATCCTGATTTGAGAGATGTGATGTAAAAAGATGCATGACTGGAAAGTATATGCATGATGGAATATATATTAAGACAGTTATCAAAATTAGAGACTATGTTCAACATATACTGTTCATATATCATAGTGTGGAATGTTACCATCATTATCTATACTTATTAAGCCACAGTTCAGCTTCTCTAGTGAGCCTATTTCTTGCTGAGTCATTTCCCAGACACTACATTAAGGGATTACCCACTGATTAAGTCTAACACCACAGAGCAGCCACTAGACTACACTCAGGTTTAATTCACCTTTAAATGTGGTTTTAAAAGTTGGCTAATACACATCATAGACTTCTCAAACTGCTCAAATCCCTCATGTTGTCATGCAAGCCTCAACAGGGAAGTTCTTCCCCACACTGAGTAGATGCAAAAACTGGGACTTCAGGATTCGTAGCCAGGGGTCTCATTTTTGCTTTAAAGCACAACATTTTTATTCATACCACAACTTAAAGAGTTAGTAACAATTTTTCGATTCCTACTTTCCTCTAAAAAGTATACCCTTTTCTTCCAATGATATCCTAAGGAAATTAATTTCCCAAATTGACTGTATGCTACTGAAGCATCATTTCCTTTATAAAAACTTGCCAAGAACAGATATTACCAATGTCTCCTCTGAAGGAACTGGGGGAAACTCCTGTTATTGGAAGGAATGGGGAAAAACATGTTTCAGAAATCACCATATCCTAATCCATTTTCTGCTTTCTATAAAAAAAAAAAACAACTTTGTGCCTCTCTTTATACTTGGATATTTATATATATGATACTTCTAGTGTCATAAATTAATTTTGCCTGTTTTTGAACTTTATGTAAATAGAGTCATACAATAGCTCATACAAATACTGGACATTTTCTTTCAAGTGTTAAGGTCAGTCAGCTCAAAATGATGTGAAGCTTCCTTCTCAACTATTGACTGTACTCCAATGACCTTATTCCTGACAATAATAATGTGTCTGGAAAAGAATGTTTTAGATATCGTCATACTCCTTTAATTATGTCCTCTATTTATATACAAAGATTTTTTTTTTTTTTTTTTTTTTTTTTGAGACGGAGTTTTGCTGTTGTTGCCCAGACTGGAGTGCAATGGCACGATCTCGGCTCACCGCAACCTCCGCCTCCTGGGCTCAAACAATTCTCCTGCCTCAGCCTCCCGAGTAGCTGGGACTACAGGCACGCACCATCATGCCCAGCTAATTTTTGTATTTTTAGTAGAGACGAGGTTTCACCTCGTTGACCAGGATGGTCTCGATCTCTTTACCTCGTGATCCACCCGCCTCGGCCTCCCAAAGTGCTGGGATTATAGGCGTGAGCCACCGCGCCCGGCCTATACAAAGATTTTTTTCATTCCCAGCAATACTTTATAAATCAAGGAAAAGACTTAAAAAGGGATTGATCCATATTAGAATGATTAAAGTAAAAATGTGTATCTTATCAAACCAACAATCACACGGAGAATGCTAGGATGTGCTGAGTGTGTACGCTGTGCTAAGCACTGGGCCGGGCACTTTACATATTCTACATTCCTTACAACAACAGTTTTTCAAGAAAGGCATTTCATGGCCAGACACAGTGGCTCACCCCTGTAATCCCAGCACTCTGGGAGGCTGAAGAGGGCAGATCACTTGATGTCAGGAGTTCAAGACCAGACTGGCCAACATGGTAAAACCCCATCTCTACTAAAAATACAAAAATTAACCAGGCATGGTAGCACGTACGTGTAATCCCAGCTACTCAGGTGGCCTGGGCGACAGAATGAGACTTTTTTTTTTTTTTTTTTAAAAAAAAAAAAAAAAAAGGGCATTTCATAATAAGGAAGCCCAGGGTTGGGGACCCAAAGCCTGCTAAACACCAAAACCTGTCGTATGTCTTTTATATTGTGTAGTCTCTTATAAGGAGGGTAGAGAAAATGTCTGTCCATGTGAAGATATCACCTTTCCATCATTTTGAAGGAAATTATATGGAAAAGGCCTATAAAAACACAAGGTTCCACGTACACACTGGAATGATTAAATTTAAACAGAGAGATAACATCAAGCGTGGTAAGGATATGGAACAAATGGAATTCTCACATACTGCTGGTGGGAGGGTACGCCAGACCATTTTGGAAAACATTTGGCTGCTGAACACCTGCATATCCTTTGGCTTAGCAATTCCCCTCTCAGGTGTACCCAACAGAGATGTGCTCACCAAAACACACAAAAATACTCACAATAGAACTACTTGTAAAAGAACTGAAGACTACTCAAATGTTCATCAATACTAGAATGGATAAAAAAAATTGCAGTTATACTGTTCAGCCATGAGAATGAATGGCTTAAAAGTACATGCAATAATATATGAAAGGTTACATAAAAGCAGCCAGAAACAACAGTAGATATTGTATGACTCCATTTACATAAAGTCCAAAAATAGGCAAAATTAATTTATGATACTGGAAGTCGAGACAGTGGTTTCTCTTGTTGGTAGTGGGTGGTGACCAGAAAGGACCACAAGGAGGACTACGGGGGTGCTGGTAATGTTCCGCTTTCTCAGCTAGGTGTGTTCCATTTGTGATAATTCATTGAGTTGTACACGTTTAAAAAATTTTTTATTTTTTGAGTCAGGGCCTCACTGTACACAGGGCTGGGCGTACAGGCTGGAGTACAGTGGTACGATCACAGCTCACTGCACTCTCAATCTTCTGGGCTCAAGTGATCTTCCCATCTGAACATCCTGAGTAGCTCAGACCACAGGAGCGTGTGACCACGCCCAGCTAATTTTAAAAAAATTCTTTCGTAGAAATGAGGTCCCATTTTGTTGCCCAAACTAGTCTCAAACTCCTGGACTCAAGTGATCCTCCAGCCTCGGCCTCCCAAAATGCTGGAATTATAGGCAGGAGCCATTGCACTCAGCCTGAGTTGTATAATTACGATTTGGGCACTTTCCCATATATATGTTATATATTAGGAAAAAAGTTCAAACAACAAACAACAAAATCTGTAAGATTCCAGAAAAGGTCAATTCCTTGGATAATCTGAAGAAAGACCCATTTGCATCACTTGCCAACATTTACAAACTATCCACTCTGCCAGGTGTCACAACAGAGAATAGCAAAAGCATAGATAACTCCCTTCCAAGGGGACTCGAGGTCAAGTAGGAAGAGTCTACTAAACAGACTTTATTTTTAAGAGAAGAGCAATCAAGAAAGAACATCTCATTAATCAATTTATAATTACTTCCAAATCCCAATACAGAATATAACCTATTAACACCATTTTTAAAAATGAAGTTTATAAAACCATGAACTGTTCTAGTTATTTGCCCAGATTCACAAAGAACTGAGAAAGAAATATTAGGCTGGCCAAGGATATTATACATTTGTTCATCGTTCCCAAAGACTCCGATTTCAGACTGAAATTTTTAAGAAATATGGGACAGGGTCCTTAATGAGCAATTTCCCAAGACAATAACTTTGGCATTGATTTATCTGGGGGCTAGTTTAACAAACAGACAGACAAAACGAAACCAAAAACCCCGGTGTTTAAATCAGCAACAAACTAGGAATAGAGGCAGGATGTGCAGCTACCCTTTGCCAACCTACCTATCCTTGACCAAGACTTCAATAGAGTAGGAGTCCAGAAACCAACCATCCTGAGTCTCACCAGCAGATATATTTTTTTTTTTTTTGAGATGGAGTCTTGCTCTGTCACCCAGGCTGGAGTGCAATGGCGCGGTTTCGGCTCACTGCAACTTCCTCCTTCCGGGTCCAAGTGATTCTCCTGCCTCAGCCTCCTGAGTAGCTGGAATTACAGGCATGCACCACTACGCCCAGCTAATTTTCTGTATTTTTAGTAGAGGCGGGGTTTCACCACGTTGGCCCAGCTGGTCTCCAACTCCTGACCTAGTGACCCGCCCACCTTGACCTTCTAAAGTGCTGGGAGTGCTGGGATTACAGGCGTCAGCCACTGCGCCCAGCGTCACCAGCATACTACGTGTCTCACTGAGCCTCAGTTTTCTTATCTCAATATGCAAAGAGAATCTTAGCTATTCATGAAACAACTTCTGGGGAAAAAGATTTATCAGGAAGCACTGATGATATTATCTAAAAGCGTCTAGCACTGTAATTTTTCTAACATAATTTTAAATCTTCATCTTAAATTACATGGAACTA
>NW_016107612.1:2077517-2080753 GCF_001604975.1 Cebus imitator
ACGCACCACCATGCCCAGCTAATTTTTTGTATTTTTAGTAGAGACGGGGTTTCACCATGTTGACCAGGATGGTCTCGATCTCTTGACCTCGTGATCCACCCGCCTCGGCGTCCCAAAGTGCTAGGATTACAGGCTTGAGCCACCGCGCCCGGCCACACTGCCTATATTTTTAAATTAACTTCTAAAAAGAGGGAAAAAAAATCTCAACTTAGCACAACTGCCAGTCAATTAACACCGGCAATTAGAAAAGGGCTACTTAACCTACCCATTCTAAAATCACACAGTTTCAACATATCCCTATACTTCAGTTAGCATGAAGTTAGCCATGGCCAAATGATTCACTCAACAAATATTTCCTGAGCATCTACAATGTTCCAGAGACTCTTCCAGGCACTGGAGATCAAGGAATAAACAAAACAAGCAAAGATCCTTATCTTCAAAAAGCTTACATTCTACTGGGAGAAACAGACAATACAGAATATAAAGACATAAAACATACTATGACACATAGGAAGATGTGCCACAAAGAAAAAATACAGCAAGAAAAGGGGATTTGGGAAGTGTTGAATAAGAAGGGGTTGGTTTGGATTTCAGGGCCTTGGAGGGTCTCACTGAGATGGCACTGGGTAAATATATGAAGGAAGTAAGAGAGACTGCCATGCAGTCCTTTGGGGGAAGAGCATTCCTGGCAGAGGCAATAGGAAGCACAGAGGACCGGAGGCAGAAGCAGGCCTGCCAGGTTTGCTCAAGGAACCTGTAAGAAGCCTGTTCGGCTGGTGCAGCAAGAGCAATGGGGAAGGCAGCATAAGATGAGCTTAGAGAGGCAACAAGACCAGGTCATGTAGGGACCCACAGGTCAAAGTGAAGACTTTGGTTTTCATTCCATGTGAGATGAGCGGCACTGAAGGGTGCTGAGCAGAGAAGTAATACAATCTAACCTGTCCTTTAATAGTAGTGTTCTGGCTGCTGTGTTGAGAAGAAACTGTAACAGGGTACAACAGCAAAAGCAGTGAGAACAAGGGTGGTCAGCAGCCTCTAAGATGGCCCCAATAACTCCCACCTCCTGGTAGTCCAGCCCTTGTATGAGTGTAGACTGGATTTAGTGACCTACTTCTAACCAAGAGAGGTGATGGGATAGTACTTTTAAGGCATGGAAGGATGGTGGTTTCTGTCTTGGGGGCTCTTTAGCTCTCCCTTGGACCCCTTCCTCTTGCTCTAGGGAAGCAAGCTATCATGCTGTGAGTAGCACAATATGGAGACCCATTTGAAAAGAAACTGATGTCTGCAGCCAAGAGTCAGAGAGGACCTAAAGTTTGCCAACAACCATATGAATGACCTTGTGAGTAGATGCTCCTTGCATCTAGCCTTGAGATGAGTGCAGCCTCAGCCAATACCCTGACTGCGCCTAGAGACCCTGAGCCAGAAATATCAAGTACTAAGCTACACACTTGTTTTCAACAAACAAGGTTTGGAGTAATCTGTTACATGGCAATAAAAACAAGCAGTTAGGAGGCCAGTTCAATAATCCAAGCAAGAGATGACAGTGATTTGCACCACAGTGTTAAAAGTGGAGGCAGTGAGAAGTTGGATTCTGGGTATATTTTAAGGTAGGGTTAACTGGATTTGTCAATATGTGAAAGAGACTGGGTGTGAGATGGGAAAGATGGAGAGACGACAAAAGTGAATCTGAGGTTTCTGATCCGAGCGAGTGAAAAACTGGAATTGCCATTTATAAAGACAGGGAGCTCTGTGAGAAGAAAAGCCGGGTAGGGAGGGAGTTGCTATCACCACTCAATTCTGGACATATTTAGCCTGAGATGGCAATAAGACATACAAGCAGAGCCAAGAAGGCAACTAGATAAACGAGTCTAAGGTTCAAGGCTGTAGGCATAAATCTGAAACTCTCTGACATATAAATGGTAGGTATTTAAAGCCCAAGCGCAGATGAAATCACAGGACAATGATTGAGAGAGAAACTAAAGAGGTCAAGGACTGAGCCCTGGGACGCTCAAACCTACAGAGGTCAGGGAATTTGAGGAAAGCTCAGCAAAAGAGACTGGGCAGAAGCAGGCAGACATGTTGGAGAAAGTCCAGGCAAATATGGCATCCTGGAAGCTAAGTATAATAAAGTGTTTCAAGGGGAAGACAGTGATCAACTCTGCCAAAAATACTAGTCAAGTAGACAAGCATTCTTTGACTTCACGTTTTTATTAAGAATAGTTTATCTTTTGAATTCAAGCTACCTCGCTTTCTTGAGTAAAGTCAAGGGCGTCTTCTCCTGACGCCAGCAGTGTGTGCAGAATTCGCTGTTTCACTTGTTCCCATTCAACCAACATTGACTCTCGATGGTACTCCTCAGCCATGCCGAAGGTCTGTCAGAAAGGAACAGAGAACAGTGACGCTCAGGAAAACAACAACAAAAAATATGGTTTCTTTTTTGTTTTATTTTTAGACGGAGTCTCACCCTATCACCCAGGCTGGAGTGCAGTAATGTGATGTCGGCTTACTGCAACCTCCGCCTCCCAGGTTCAAGTGATTCTTCTGCCTCAGCCTCTCGAGTAGCTGGGACTACAGGCACCTGCCACCACATCCAGCTCATTTTTGTATTTTTAGTACAGACGGGGTTTCACCATACTGGCCAGGCTTGTCTCAAACTCCTGACCTCATGATCCACCCACCTCAGCCTCCCAAAGTGCTTGGATCAGAGGCGTGAGCCACCACGCCTGGCAAACATGGTTTCTTTTAGAGCCCAACAGAAACATAAAGCTCTCCACACATATCACTTTTCCATAGGTAGAGAAAAAGCAACCTACTTTAAAATTTATCTTTGAAGAATTTACTGGCTGGGTGTGGTGGTTCACAACTGTAATCCCAGCATTTTGGGAAGCCACATGCTTGAGCTATGTGTTCGAGACCAGCCTAGGCAACACGGTAAAACCCCATCTCTACAAAAAATTAGCTGGGCATGGTGATGTGCACCTGAGTCCCAGCTACTTGGGAGGCTGGGGTGGGAGGGTCACTTGAGCCCAGGAAGTTGAGGCCGCAATGAGCTGTGATTGCAACACTGCACTCCAGCCTGGGCGACGGAGCAAGAACTTGTCTCCAAAAAATAAAAATAAAATAAAATAAAACCAACCAACCAAACGAAAAACAAAACTTACTGACAACTGTTTGCAACATATCCTATTTCACTTGGTAAAATACGTGTAAACCTTTTTTTTTTTTTTTTTTTTTTT
>NW_016107612.1:2080873-2085151 GCF_001604975.1 Cebus imitator
TAGTAGAGACAGGGTTTCACCATGTTGGCCAGGCTGGTCTCGAACTTCTGACCTCAAGTGATCTGCCTGCCTCAGTCTCCCAAAGTGCTGGGATTACAGGCGAAGTCACTATGTGTGGCCAGAAAACAATGTATTAAGTGTTGGTGAGGATATACAGAAAATGAAACACTTGTGCACTGCAGGTAGGAACGGGAAATGGTATAGCCTCTGTGGAAATAGTATGGAGGTTCCTCAGAAAATTAAAAGTAAAATTACCATACAGTTCCACTTCTGAGTATATACCCAGAAGAACTGAAAACACGGTTATGTGTACACCCACGTTTATAGTTTTATTCATGAAAGCCAAGAAGTGGAAGCAACCCAGGTGTCCATCACTGAATGAATGGATAAACAAAATGTGGTATATACATATAATGGAATCTTTTTCAGCTTTAAAAAGAAAGGAGATTCTGACACTTGCTACAACTCTTAACGACATTATGCTGATTGTCTCTGACTTATTTCACTCACAAAAAGACAAATACTGTATGATTCCATTTATGTGGGGTACCTAGAGTAGTCAAATTCAGAGAAACAGAAAGTAGAGTGGTAGTTGCCACAAGCTGCTAAGAGATGGTAGTGATGGTTGCACAACAATGTGAATGTACTTAATACCACTGAACTATACACTTGAAAATGGCCTATGTTTTCTGCTTGTAACAACCATCCTAATGGGTATAAAGTGGTATCTCATTGTGGTTTTATGTTTCCCTAATGACTAGTGATGTTGAGCATCTTTCCATATGCTTATTAATATAAACATCTTTATAAAAGCTCTGAAATTAGATTGTATGTCATAGCAGTGTTTTTTCTTTGTAGCATATAAAATGGTAGATTATGAAATCAATAGTATCTTAAGATATAATAAACATCTAAGATAAGAAAAAGCAAAAGCTTCTCCCAGTGTTTTATTATTATTCCTATATTTTTCTGTTGCCCAGGCTGGAGTGCAGTGGCATGATCTCAGCTCACTGCAAACTCCACCTTCTGGGTTCATGCCATGTTCCCACCTCAGCCTTGCAAGTAGGTGGGATTGCAAGCATGTGCCACCACACCTGGCTAACTTTTGTATTAATACTTTTAGTAGAGACAGGGTTTCACCATGTTAGCCAGGCTGGTCTTGAACTCCTGACCTCAAGTGATCCAACTACCTTGGCCTCCCAAAGTGCTGGGATTATAGGCATGAGCCACTGCGCTCATTTTATTTTTTAAAGAAACACTAATATTTTCATAGGAGGAAGCAATCCAGTAAAAGAAAAACAGCCTTCTGGGATTAAACTGCCTACCAGTCTATTCAAAGTTACTGAAAAGCCTCTGTCTACTGGAAGCTGCAGGTAGCTGTCCAAATAAAGGCATTCAAAAGGAAAAGATAAAGAGAAAAGAGTCTGAGGTGAGGGGGTGGGAGAGGGAAGAAGCAAGATTACAAAAAAAAAAAATCTGGATTAAAACAACACAGAGAAATACTGAATTATGACCATTCTCAGCCTATTATTCTTCAATTACCAGACCAGGTTTCCCATCAGCTTAAGCCTTTTAAAAAAGCCATTTCATTTACAATCAGATTGGCACCTAATTAGGCAGCACTAAGGGAATGAGTATTAGCAATGCCTGCTTTATTACTGGCAACACAGATAACTTATACTGATAATATTGATATGCATGAGCTTCAGGGAACTGTTAGAAATATGACATACATATACTCTTCCTACAAATGGGATATTTGGTTTTAGACCAATATTTATTAAAATGTGAAGAAAGGACATCAGACATACACACACACAGACGTGATTAGGAAGAAGGCTGGTGCATTGATAGACTCTTTTCTAATAAATATTCTGCAGACACAGGAGAAATGACAATCATAAATTTTGAAAACAGTCTTCCAACTGTTTTTTTTCTTTTCATTGAGAGTCAGGCAGAATGGACCATTCCAGTCAGTTAGCCTGCGTTGAAAAATACCCAGAGAAAAACCTTTGTTTCTTGCTCACATCAGTAAACTTAAGCATCAAAGTTATGCATTTTAAATCAAGAGAAGTATGATTGAACATAAAGGCGGGGTGGAAGGGAAGAGATAATTTTCTTAGAAGTTGTCCAGAAAGAATGCACAAGTGGGAGCCACAATTTTGTCTAAAACTTTCCTATGAAGTGGTCAAACCAACTGCTTCCTCAGCCTCTAGCTTCTCCCAGCAAGGTAAAACGGAGGGCCAGGTGGCATGAGGATCATGTAGGGTAGAAATAAGGAGGCTGGGGAAGGCTGATACATTAGACAGCCTACTAAGCTACAATACGAAGGGAGCACATCACAAAGTGTAGCAACTCTTTTTTCTTAAAGACAAGACCTCTGGCTCAAGAGTGGCAGAGTAGTAAAGGCAACGAAAGAAAACAGACAATCAACTACCCACAGAAACTGCTGAAGAGAACAGTGGAGGCAGACTTCCAGCATCAGGTAAGGGTCAGAATGATCATAGTGGGAATTAACCACTCTGTTAATTAGGTTGCCTGCCTGTGTGCCAAGAACTCTTGCTTAGTACTTTGAAAACTATCAGCTTTCCGGGTGCAAATCCTCAAATATATCTGAAAGTATGCCAGTCTACTTACTTAGAAACAGTCTCACAACCTGAAAGAACAGTGCTGTGGTTCTATTTACCATTAGTGTGATAAGGAGCTTCAAATAAAAATAAACGGCCCAGGAGGGCAAACTGCTTGAGGTCAGGAGTTCGAGACCAGCCTGGCCAACATGGTGAAACCCTGTCTCTACTAAAAACACAAACATTAGCTGGGCATAGTGGTGGGTGCCTGTAATCCCAGCTACTAGGGAGACCGAGACATGAGAATCATTTGAACCTTGGTGATGGAGGTTGACTGCACCACTGCACTCCATCCAGCTCGAGTGACAGAGCAAGACCCTGTCTCAAAAAATAAATAAATGGCCCAACAAAAAAATTCTCTTCCCTTGATTGCATCACCCCCAGCTTATCTTAATTACATTAGCAGTAATGGCACATTCAATCTGTAGGCTAATCAGGGATGATCAGCCACCCATCTGTCCCATTCCAACCTATTCCGTTTACGTCCACATCTGAACCATTGAATTAAGTGCAAGGAAGAAGGCTAACTAGAGGAACTAATGAGAGAGAATCAACAGAACTGTTCACCTAACAACTAAGAGGAGGGCAGTGAGAGTCTAAGGTGAGATGGAGGCAAGGACAAAAAGAAAAGAAACCCAGGCGAAAAGAGAAAGGATAAACTGGAAGGATGTGGAGAGATATAAAAATTAAAAGGAAGGCAAAACAAACCACAGGAAGTAACAAAACAGTGGAGAAACTATTATAAATTAAATCTGAATCTTTCAAGTTATTGTTATGGTGTGGAAAATATTTCTCTTTGAACACAGTTAAGAAAAAAAGGCATGGAGAGAATTGGGCAGCTGAATTAAGAACAGGTGGGGAGCATTTGAACCCCATTTTCATGAAGGGAAGGGGGCAATATGCTTTGACTTCACACTTGTTTATTACTGCACTGTTGCTGGCTTTTAGAAACACTGCATATGTTCTGATAATGTTGTTCTGTTTTTGCTGGGATGTACCAAATGGGGAAAGACAGGACACAGTTGTGGTTTTATAGCTTGTTTTCTTGGCATTTCAGCAGGACACTGGCAAGTTATTCAAACATGAAATTGACACCAATATACCAGAAAGTTGCTCACTTTTTGTGTGAAAATGATTCTTGCTCAGTGGCAGTTTGCTGGTGTCAAGACAGGTCAAAGGTCTCCGCCTAGGCTGGCTCCCAACACAGGAATGCCTCCCTCACAAACACATATGCACACATTTTGCACTGTGGTATGTCACCTAAATGTTTTGGCTGGCTACACATTTAGTCTCTCAGTATGGCACAATGTTCAGAGACTGCCAATTCCAGAAACACATTCTGTGGGGTAAATGGATTAATAAAGCTTGGTAGCATTCAACAATCCTAATTTAATTTCACTGGTTCTTTACAGCAGGAGAATGAATATTGGTGAGTAACTCACTTAACATGTGAACCAAAAAAAGCCCTTTTAAAAATATTTCCAGATCTGAATCAAGTGAATTTCTCCGTATCTATGACCAAGTACTATTGCCAACAATATAATTAATGAAATTTTGGGAACTGTATTTATTTTTTTTGAGATAGAATCTTACTCTGTCACCTAGGTTGAAGTGCAGTGGCACGATCTCAATCAACTCACTGCAACCTCCA
>NW_016107612.1:2085416-2087862 GCF_001604975.1 Cebus imitator
TTTGTATTTTTAGTAGAGACGGGGTTTCACCATGTTGACCAGGATGGTCTCGATCTCTTGACCTCGTGATCCACCCGCCTCGGCCTCCCAAAGTGCTGGGATTACAGGCTTGTGCCACCGCACCCGGCTAATTTTTGTATTTTTAAAGACAGGGTTTCGCTACGTTGGCCGGGCTGGTCTTGAACTCCTGACCTCAAGGGATCCACCTGCCTCGGCCTCCCAAATTGCTGGGATTACAGGTGTAAGCCACTGCGCATGGCCAGGAATTTTATTTCGATAATTAAACATATCAGTTATTTAAATAATGACTTGGGAACATTTCCTTATAAATTGGAGCTGGCAAGTCTCCCTGCTGCCCTATTTCACCTCAGTGCTACTGAGACACGTTCACCTTCACAGAATATTTTAATAAAGCACACTGAGAAGCAGCATTTTTTCACTTTATTATTTTGGAACTACACAAATAAATTTTCACTTGATAAAAGAATTAAATAAGTAAACAGCAAAACAGAGGTCTCACTTCAACCCTACTCCCTTTGCAGAGACGACCATTGCTAGTTAATGGGATGTACCCTGCAAGCCTCTTTCCTGGGGAAAGCTGGACTTCTAGAACCAAGGACAACTAACCTTTCTTCTCTCACACCAAAAACGCCCCAGTGGCCCCAAAATCTCTTTCACTATAATGGGATGTTATGGAAAGGTTTTGATCTTTGGATCCTTGTCAGAAATAGAGATAATTCACATGTTAGTAAACAATCTTGGAGTATCTTGCAGGAATGTTTGTTGCAGAATATTGTTGCACATATAATGGCTGCTCTCTGGAGGACTTATTTACTGTCTTTTCAAGCATGGAACGAGCTTTATGTGTTTTTTGTTGTTTTTTAAGGAGCTTGGAGAAGTTGTTAATATAAAAGGTGGTCCAGTCATATTGTGTAATAAAAGGAAAAGAAGCTGAGGAAAATTGTCGTGATCACAGCTGCTTTTCTGAACTGCTCATTCAGGAGAAACCAAAATACCATTTAAACAATAACAACGAAACCAAGAGTTTTTTGGTCTTTCCATTTTAAGATTAATGTAATAATTAATTCTCCAGTCCAGTGTCTCAGATGCATTTCAGTTCACTAAACACATATGGAGTTATATGCATGGTATTCTCAAAAAGCAGTTCCTGTAGAGCTCTCTTTCTGTAGGAAAGAACTCAGCATGGGACCCAGATTCCGTCTTCTAAATCCTATGCTTCCCTAACTCCCCTAGTATACACTGCTGCCCTCATCTGCTTTTTTTTTGTTTTAGTTTTTCAGACAGGATCTCGCTCCTCATTGTGTTCCTCAGAATGGAATGTAGTGATGCGACTCCAGCTCACTGCAGCCTCCATCTTTCAGGCTCAAGGGATTCTCCCACAGCCACCTGAGTATCTGGGACCACAGGCATGTGCCACCATGCTTAGCTAATTTTTTGTAGAGATGATGTCTCACTATGTTGCCTAGGCTGATTTTGAATTCCTGGGCTCAAGTGATCCTCCTGCATCAGCCTCCCAAAGTGCTAGGATTACAGGTATGAACCACCAAAGCCCAGCCCTCTTGTCCTCATCAGTATACGTCTATATTTTGGTTAATTTTCTTACCCTCTTCCGGGACTCTTCAATGGCAGACAGCAGGGCATTGTCCTTCTCATTCTTTAGGAAGCCCTACAAATGGGGGAAAAATTAACACAACTTAAAATCAACTTTCCAAAAATCAAAAGTATACTACAGGACAAAAAAAATGACAATGGTATCTGCTATGTTACCCACCTCCACCTCACAAAACTCTCCCAACTTGAAAACACCAAAATCGATGGTTTTTACAGAGGTTTCTTAGTTTCCTCCATTCTGGGAGTACATGATGATTGTTAGAAAGTAAAGTCTCCATGAAACAACAGTGTTGGGTTCTATATCCCGTAAGCATGTAAAAAGTAGACAGTCAAGACTGTCCTTCAAAATTCCTAAATGGCTCATATTGTAGATACAGCCTTGGTGATGGAGTCAGTCACAGTTCCTCTAACTGTTCTTTAGTCTACATTTCTCTGTTGGTTTCAATTAATTTCTTCCTAACATTGAGGATGTCATTACTGCCTACTTGTCTGTGTGCTTTTCGTTTGTCAATGTCCGGGAAATCCTAAAAATCCTTTCTTTACACATTTCTTCCAGGGTTTTGCCATGTGCACTCCCTGTTTCAGGTCTGATGATGTCTGCTGGTCGTTTAGTATAGGTGGGGTGAAAAGGCAGCCTACAAGTCTAGTTTAGTATAAACAGGTTAAATGCCTGCAAAATATGACTACACAGTAACACAATGGCAAAAGGATGGGCTTTGAAATTTGGCAGTTTCAAATCCTAGTGCCTCCATTTACTAGTAGCAGTACTTTAACCAGGTAGCCCAAACTTCTAACCTCAGCTTATTCGTTTGTT
>NW_016107612.1:2087872-2135279 GCF_001604975.1 Cebus imitator
AAAAAAAAAAAAAAAAAAAAAGATAATGTAATCAAGCTATTGACCCAAGGCTTAAGACATGTAGGTGTATTATTGGAATCGATTAGATTTAGATCTGTTGGTGACTTCCATTAATGAGAGAGATGCCCAGGGTGACCCCCTTTCTGCTGTTCATTATACTTATTTGCTTCAGCTGAGATCCGATAGGAAAAGGGCTAAGACACCGTTCTGACAGCCACAGTTGCAGACAGACAGACAGATACACAGAGTGCACTTCCATGTCAACACCTTGCTCCCATACAAGGGCGCAGTTTCTTTTCCATAGCTTGGGGTGGTGGTGGGGGGGTGCTGAGTAGGAACAAGGAAGATGACCCATCAACTGACATGTAGAAATCAAAGTCTTAGTTGTAATAATGAAGAACTCAAGTTACCTTACACATCTGATCCACCTATACGCCAATGCAAGGTACAAGCATGTCAAGCACACTGCTGATGCATTTATACATGTCTAAAACGACTTTTTTTTTTTTTTGAGACGGAGTTTCACTCTTGTTGCCCAGGATGGAGTGCAACGGGGCAATCTTGGCTTTCTGCAACCTCTGCCTCTTGGGTTCAAGCGATTCTCCTGCCTCAGCCACCCCAGTGGCTGGGATTACAGGCCTGCACCACTATGTCCAGCTAATTTTGTATTTTTTAGTAGAGATGGGGTTTCTCTATGTTTGTCAGTCTGGTCTTGAATTCCCAACCTCAGGTGATCTGCCTGCCTCGGCTTCCCAAAGTGCTGGGACTACAGGCGTGAGCCACTGCACCCAGCCTAAAATGACATTATTTTTTTTATTATTAAGACAAAGTCTCACTCTGTCGCCCAGGCTGGAGTGCAGTAGCACAATCTCGGCTCACTGCCAACTCTGCCTCCTGGGTTCAAGCCATCCTCCTGCCTCAGCCTCCCAAATAGCTGAGATTACAAGCATGTGCTATCACACCCAGCTAGTTTTTGTATTTTTAGTAGAGATAGGGTTTCATTATGTTGGCCATGATGTCGGCCTGCCAAAGTGCTGGGATTACAGGTATGAGCCACCGCACCCAGCCCTGTGTTTTGAGACCAGCCTAGCCAACATGGTAAAACCCTGTTTCTACTAAAAATACAAAAATTAGCCGGGTGTGGCGGCAGGCACCTGTAATCCCAACTACTCAGAAGGCTGAGGCCGGAGAATCCCTGGAATCTGGGAGGCAGAGGTTTCAGTGAGCTGAGATCGTGCCACTGCACTCCAGCCTGGGCCACAGAGTGAGAATCCATCCCAAAAAATAAAAAATAAAAAAAAGGACTCCTCCAGCACAGTCTCTCAGGACACAGCATGAAGACTCTCCAAATATGTACACTGATAATTGGGGTGGGAGGTGGGATGGGGAATGGCATCGGTCATTTGCCTAATAACGTAATGACATCAATAAACCAGAGCACATAAAACTAGGAACCCACATAGTCCCTTCAGAAGGGGGCGGCTTGTTACCACCTGCCTGCTTTTGGCCATCACAGGGGAACCAGACACAAAACAATGGTAGATTTTAATGGGCCTTGTTTGTACCTTTCACAGCAAATGATTATGTCAAGTCAACAAACCTTTAATATGAATGCGTTTTCATTAGCGGTCTCCAATGTGGCTAAAGCTAAAGAATTCAGTGTCACAGTTTATAAACAAAGGTATGAAACTATTATCATTGACTGATGCTCCCAAACAATAAGTAGGCACAGACTGTACTCTGTGACACCTTTTTCTGGCTGCTGCTATGCTGCTTGCTGCTGATTGTCTAAAAAAGCTACGTTTGGAGGTAGTGGGGGAGGGGAGATTACCACTGCCTCACAAAGCCTGGTCTAAAATTTTCTTTTTGGTTGGGGAGAGGGGAGGGGCCTGGGTTAAGTCGGATGTTCTGTCACATTCTTTCTCTGGGCTTCCTCTGTTTTTCCCAGTCAATGACCAGCCCATCCCATTGTTTTGATGTCACCTATGTGACACCTATGTTCACACCTCTCTCTCACGCTCTCTCTCTCTCTCTCTCTCTCTCACACACACACACACACACACACACACACACACACACACACACCACAAATGCAAAGCAATGACCAGACACATTTCTTGAAAAGCAAAATGATAATTACTCTGGTCTTTAAAATATTTACTATAAAGCTACATTTTACAACTCTCAGTAAATTAAATGAAGCCTGTGTGTGTGAGAGTCACACCTCACCCACATATGAACAAAGCCCATTAACCATTACATACTTCAAAAATTGGACTCTAAGTAGACTGAGCCCACAAAATACATTTTGAATTTTAATTTTTCATCATTTTTCCTTTCTAAAATGAAGTGCTAAATAGGTTATATATCATATTTTATTTTATTAAAAAACATACTAGTGGCCTGTCTTTTCAAAATAATTTTTAAAATAATAATTTATACAGCAGAATAGTGCTGGGATCTGTGTGCCACCTAGTGGTGGTTTCTTTCAAAAGACCCACACCTCAAGGAAAAGTAACAGCCCATTGGAATTAAAGAACTAAAAAGGTGGGCAGAACCATACCTGCCTCAGTCCAGGTCTCCTACAGATCTCTTGACTTCCTTTTCCTACCCCTGTGTTTCCTTTCCCTCCAAACTCCTTCTTCTGTGAGATGCCTCTTGTGCCTCACCCAGGAGATGTACTTGTATAGCTTATGGGAAAAAGAGTTATCTGGCGAAGGGAGCTGGAACTTGAAGGATGAATTGGCTCCCTGCCACTGAGACACCCCCTGGGCACGGAAAAGGCCCAACAATTCACCTTTCAATGGTAGATGCCAGCATCTAACGATGACCCTGAGAGCTCCCCATCACTGGTATCCCTTCAACCCATCAATAAGTACTTATAATTGCTCACACAGTCTCCCATCAGATCCTTCTGCTGTGGGTCCACTTAACAAAGAACATCCCCTAAAACATCTGCAGGCCAGCTAAATAAAATAACTCCTCCCAACTTCCCCATCTGTATACTGTTCCTTACTGCCAGGGTGCTGAAACAGACCCTTGCCTAACTGGCTCCTCAAATGTGTTTTGGTTTCCAGCTTTCTGTAACACATAATTGCCACAATTCAGGAAGCAATTAAGGGCCAGACACTGCTCTAGGCAAGTCAGACATTACTGCTAATCCTTTAACAACATGAAAGAACAGACATGATCACCCTACTCTCTCCTACCCCTCTCCCCTGCCCCATTTTACAGGTGAGAAGCTGAGTTTTCCACATTTAACTAACTTGAGCAAGAATTCCCGACCAGGAGGAGGCAGAGGCAAAATTCAAACATAGTTTCGACTCTCAAGGCCAACTATTTCTGTGATACTGAGGGAAGAGTAAACGTCTAAACAGCAAAAATAAAGAAAAATTTATTTTTCTCTCTAAAACAATGGAACCCAGGAGGACAGCAAAATTTCCTTAAATTTGTTTTCATCATGTTTCCCCTTTATAAACAATGAAGCTGAGGCTCAGAGAATACTTATGGCATACTAATAATAGCTAACACTTAAATGATGACTACTTTGTGCCAGACATAAGTGTGTTAATACATCTGGTTCCAGCCCTCATTTTTAACCCAAAGCTACTGTCTCTCAATACTACTGAACTGGATCATACTTCGACGTAGATCCTTAATAGAGTTTTAAAAGTTGAGTGAGCTGTACAAAATTGTTTCTTGAGCTTCTATCAATTTAAAAGCACTGTGGGGTTCCAGGTCCAGATGACCCAGTTCCAGTTCATAAGTAGCAAAGTTCAGACTTAAAACCCAAATTTTGTAACCCCTTATTTTCCCTTTTCTACTCTCCATGCTATCTCTGATCAAAGCAAATCAAGATAAGATAAACTGATATTTTATGGTTGCACATTTATTCCTCCCCCCACCCTGCCCCCATACATTACATAGGAAAGAAATGAAACAACAAATGTCAAGTTTTTGGCATTCCTTTAGAATAGTGATTTTCAAAATATGGGTCAGAATCCATAACTGGATCACGAAATCAACCAGGTTTTTTGTTTGCTTTTTTGTTTTTTTTTAAGAGATGGGGTCTTACCCTGTTGCCCAGGCTGCAGTGAAGTGGCACAATCACAGCTCACTGCAGCCTCAAACTCCTGTGCTCAAGTGATCCTCCCACCTCATCCTCCAGAGTGGCTGGGATTACAGGTTCTTGCCACCACATCTGGCCCAATCAGCATTTTTTAATAAAATAAATGCAACAGAGATATGTGTTATGGGTACTGTTTTGTGAAACTTTTGTTTCAATTCTATATATTTAATTGTATGTGTATATGAGTCACAATCTAAAAGCTTGAACTCACTGCTTAAGAGATCAACACCACAGCATTCTAAAATAGTATTACTATTTTTTTTTTGTCTTTTTGTTTTTTTCCTTTTTGTGGAGAACGGGGTCTCGCTATATTGCCCAGGCAGGTCTCGAACTCCTGGGCTCAAGCTATCCTTCCGCCTCTGCCTCCCTAGGAGCTGGAATTACAGGCGTGAGCCACAGCGCCAGGCTAAAATAGTATTACTATTATTGTTGTGGAACAATAAACACCATACATTTGCCCAAGCAGCATCTCCAGTCATGTGTTCCATCTTCGACAGAGAAAGTGCTTGGCTGCCTTGTAATGTATACTGGCCAAGAACCCAGAACGTAACAACAAGGTTAGGTTGAGTCTCCCAAGGAACATGCCGTCACCTCTCAAGGACCCGGCAGCCAAAGTGGCTCTTAAATGGCTCAGGTCAAGAAAGGCATGAAACTGCCTTATTTGTACTCATCATGCAGACTCTGGGTTTCAGAATACATATGGCAGTTAATTCCTACTGCAGAAAAAGGGAGCGGGCAAAAGGATGTTTGTTTTTGTCAAACGGCCAAACTCTCCTGGCTTATTTGTTTTCAAAACTGAAAATTACAAGAAAAGCGTCTCTGTGAAAAAAAAAAATTCAGTATCTACCTTAGCCAGGAAAGTAAGATGGCAAAAAAGTGCTTACATAGGTTCTTTCACAGTTCTGTCCTTCCCACCTACAGCAGATAAGTAATTAGTGTTGGATGGTTATATAAAGTCTGAATGATGAACACACAAATTTCCTGTTAAAATAAACAAATAAGAGTCTAATTTGGGCCTACAAAGCAATAGTCATGTTTTCATAGCCTTCAAAACACAATAGGCTATCTCATGTCCCTTTCCATTAAACAGACCAACTGGTGATCCACCATATCAAAATGTAAAAGTGAAGCATCCACAGCAAGTTGGACATTTACCAGAAGGTATCTGATATGACACAAAATTAGATGGCGGGCACTACAAAAATGGTGTATCATCTCTCATTTTAATATGCACAATATATACAAATTAACAGGAAATCTGTAGCCAGCATTCCAAATCAAAATAACATTAACACAAAATGAGCAGTGGCATTACGAATGGTCATTGTGTTGAAAAACCACTGCCAAGACACAAACAACAGCTAGAAAGCAATGAAGAAGAAAATATAGTAAAGCAGTTAAAAATAATCAATAAAGGATCTGCTCCAAGATAATGTAAGAATTCCAATAAGCACCATTAAGTATTCAGTTAGTACTAAACCTAGTACTTTAGTTAGTGCAATGGAGAAGTATCCAAATTCTATGAAGACAAGAGTGTAAGTTGTACCATTGCTTTTCTTCAGCTCATTCTAAGCAAAACGCCTACTCCCTGAACCTCTCCCAAACCTTCTTGCCAATTTCTGAACAAATGACCTCTTCTTTTCTTTTTTTTTTTGAGACGGAGTTTCACTCGTTATGCAGGCTGGAGTGCAAGGGCGCGACCTCAGCTCACCGCAACCTCCGCCTCCTGGGTTCAGGCAATTCTCCTGCCTCAGCCTCCTGAGCAGCTGGGACTACAAGCACGTGCCACCATGCCCAGCTAACTTTTTTTTTATTTTTAGTAGAGACGGGGTTTCACCATGTTGACCAGGATGGTCTCGATCTCTTGACCTCGTGATCCACCCGCCTCAGCCTCCCAAAGTGCCGGGATTACAGGTGTGAGCCACCGCGCCCGGCCAGACAAATGACCTCTTCTAAAAACTTCTCTTGGATAAAATGTTTACAAAGGTAAAAAATTACTTATGGAGAAAATGAGGAAAGATGAAGTAAGATACTGTCTTCAGATGAGCACAACAGAAATCCTGCCAATACTTGGAGAGCCTCTGGGCTTATCAGATGGTATGGACATGCTTTTCATTGGCTCCTCTTTGTGGTGCCCACACAGAGTGCGCCTCAAGGATTTTTTCAAGTACAAAGAGATGTTCATTACTGATAAAGCCCAGAAATTTTTAAATTTGAGCAGTTTCAAGATTTGGGGGAACTTCCGTAAGGTTTTATAGCATGTTTGATTATTTTATTAGACCACTATTACTGCAATAAAGTAAGAATACACAAAACGTCAGCTTACAAGGCCCATGAGAGACTGAATTTCCTTCTGCAAGGAATATAGACTGAATAGCAAGTCCAGGCTTCATTTGCCAACTCAGATATTTAAAGTCCCACTGCTTGGTTTTTTTATTTTTGGGGGGAGGGGTGGTTTGAGACAAGAGTTTTGCTTTTGTTGCCCAGGCTGGAGTGCAGTGGTGCAACCTTGGCTGACTGCAACCTCTACCTCCCAGGTTCAAGCAATTTTCAGCCTCCTGAATGGCTGGGATTACAGGCGTGTGCCACCAGACCCAGCTAATTTTTCTATTTTTAGTAGAGATGGGGTTTTGTCATGCTGGCTAGGCTGGTCTCGAACTCCTGACCTCAAGTGATCTGCCCTCTTCGGCCTCCCAAAGTGCAGGGATTACAGGCATGAGCCCTCACGCCTGGCCCCATTGCTTGTTTGCTATAAAAATTTTAATACTTTAAATTGTTTGTTCACAGATTGCATACATAACTTCAAAAATAACCCTGCAGAATGCAGTGCTAAGTGGGCAGAGCTGACATTCGCCAACTGTAATATGTTTTTAATGCTGTTACATGATTTCTTGCTGTGCATTTATGCAAAAGCCTAGCCGCTCTCATTCAGCAGGTGGCAGCAGACGCTGTAAGAGTGGCTGTGGAGTTCCACCATTTGCCAGCTCAGCAGATCCATCGCTGCTGCAGGCAGCTCTGGAGCCACAAGTGGCAGACCTTGGCGATATAACATGGCACTGTGCGGGCACCAGGCCATCTGTCACTGTCAGACTGCTGGGTCCCATTTTGGACATGGTTTCTGCTATTGGGCTAAAAAAAGAATCACACAATTATGTGATGGATTTGGATCCATTAAAGCAAAACAAATTACTTGCCCCCATGATTTAAATTGGTTTTCAAAATGGTCTATAAATTCTCACAGGTTAAAAAGAATTGAATGTGCATACTGAATGTTCAAAACTTGACAACACATGGCACTGGGCAGTGCCTCCTTCTGGACCAGCAAAGGGCTTTACAGACAACACTTTAACCCAAGTGTGCTGGCATGCTTGCTGCCTTGAAGGGCATGCCATTACAGCTGTGATGTAATTCCATCTGCATCTTTGCCTTCTGGGAAAGCCACAGGCCTTAGAGCCACTAACGTAAGTCTACCCAAACACCTTTTGCAGATCCTCCCTACTACCCCTCCACCTCCCAATAAAAGAAAAAAAAAAATCATCATGCAACAAAAACCCAACTTCAAAGATTTCAGCATCAGGTAAAAAAGAAATAAGAGGTAAGACTCACCACGGCCCAGAGGGGAAAGCTATACGGAAAGTCATCTGCAACAATAGGAACATGCCATTCCTGTGGTGGGGTAGTGAGAAGACCAGAGATAATGACACATCTCCCTTGTCAAAACAACGTAGGCACATAACTACTAGATGGCTCTTCCAATATCTACACCACAGTATCAAGCTGGGACTGCTTAGCACATCTAATGCTGCACTTGGGAAAGAAGGGCAAGGTTAAGGTAATTCCTATGATGCCATTTAAATCTTTGTTCTACTGCTACAAAGCCAGTTCTGCCCCTGTTAGGGGCCCTGGGGCATTTCTGTTATTTGCTACTTCTCTCTTGGGTCATCCCAGGAAGGAAAGCAGTCCTTCCAGCTCAGTTACTGAAGGGCTCTGAGACTCCATATCAAGTGGAAACAAGCTAAGGGCATAATATAAATGAATAAAACGATAAATGATGGCCACCCAGGCACTAACGGGGGAAAAATGCTTCTCAGTAGAACCTCCCTCTTCTCCCAAATCCAGCAAAGCCCTATGCTATCCTTTAAGATTGTAGAAGCAACTTTCCTTTGCAGGTCACAAGAGGGATGGGGAGAGGAATTGACTTACTCTGTACTGCTTACCTTACCTCCCCCAGAAAACCAGGCCAGAGCCTGTGTCTAGTGAGAAGGGCCATGATGCAGCAGGATGTGCCAGGCTGTGATGGAAGGGCCTTGGCTGGCCATCCTTCCTCTCCACTTGTGGGAGGGCAGGGGAAGCAGGAGCAACAGAAGTCCAGCGGGGGAGGGAGAGCTGCCAGCCAACTGCTCTCAGACTGCTGAGGTAACCCCAGGAGAGAAGGCAGGGATAACTCTGAGCATTTTATCCCCTTCCCCCAACCATTCCAAAAAGCCCAGCATACCTGCTAGGGCTAAACTTTGGAGACACAAGAAAAGACAGGATTAGGAAGAGAAGATGGTTCAATCTAGCTTCGCAATGGAATATTACCAGTGTGTCACAGTATGTTTGGCTTCAAAGAGCAGCAGAGCCCTCTCCTAACCCAAGGTATAAATAGATCTAAAAAATATTAATCTCATAGTCACTCTAAGGTGATGGGCAAGATAAGATAAGGAGGATACATTCAGGGATGATAAAAAATGTTTCAGTATGTCTTTAGGGAACTGATTTCCATCTTGGAAACGGATTAATCCACATCCAAAGGACTCGAGATGCTAAAACCGCACTGCAGTATAAAATGGGAATGCATCAATAACGGCCTTTATCATGACCAGCATTCCTTCCCACAGCTCCCAAAACCCATCCAACAAGAACCCACTAAGCAATCCTGTACTGTTAAAAAAACACACACACAGAGATCCCTAGCTTTGTCAGATCTAGTGTCTTTTTCCCTTTAAAAAAAAGAAACAAAAGCAATATATGGAGGCCATGAGCAGAAAAGGATAGCAGAGGTTGTGTCTCGGAGTCAGTCAGGTGGGAGCTGAGCAGTTTTGCTAAGCTGGTTTCTACAGCGCTCAGGATTAAGCCTCGAGTTCTACTTAGCAAGCACCAGGAGCGCTGTTAGTCAGGACAATGTTTGGGAACCAAGTCTCACATTTCCCTGCTGGTACATGGTGTCAGTCATTTACACTGCAGTCGAAAATCACAGCTCCTCCTGCTATGCAGCAATGCTTATGCTGATGGGATGGGAGCACCAATCATCACAGATCTGTCACAGAAAAGGGAGCTCTGGTATTGCTGCAGTTTCTTCTTATTCAGAAATTCTTCAAAAATGGATTTGTTCAGAGACTATTAAAACAAACAGAACCTTCCCTTTTGTAATTTCACATTCTCTTAAATGGAATTTGTCAAGGCATTTCTCTGCTAAATAAGTATTGGTGATTTCACACTCTCTAAAACCTTAATTAAGTTTGGAAACATTGTGACTTTACCCTGTCAGAGCTGAGGAATACAGCAGAATGCACCACTCACCACTGTCACCACAGGTATGGAAAACATGAAACACTGCTTAGCTGGAGTGGCAAATACAGGCAACAGAAAGAGAGATGGTAAGACCATTATTCAAATACAAATTGCCTGAAACTGACAGGGAGCTAAAATCTTTCACCTAGCTCATCCTTACTGGTAAACAAAGAGGAGACTTTGCCCTGTGGGACCCCTTACACGTAGAGTTAAAGAGGTCATGATCCGCTGAAAGGACATGTCAGAATGCCTGGCTCCATCCTAGCTCACAGCACATGAATGTAACAACTCTGCCCATCCCAGGAGACTTCACCCTTCATGCAGAGCCAACACAATGGACCAAAAAGCTCAACTTGCAAGATAGATTTTATTTTTAAGTGTGTGTTCATAAATGCTTATCGTCTTCAACACAGGCCCAGGAAGATTCCTAACACAGCTTAGTAAGTAATTTCTGACACAGCTGAAAAGGAACATCTCTGTGACTTAGGTTGCTAAGGCAAAGACAAGACAGACTTTGCTGAAAGCTCAATCCATTAGATCAATCAGTCACCAGCAAGCTGGCAAAGAGAAAGAAATGGAGTCAGACGTAGACAGAGGCACAGCACAGCACAGATTAGGAGTCAGGTGGTCCAGATTTAGGGCAAAATTGACTGCTTTCCAGATGTATGACCTTGAAAAAGTTATTTAACCGCAGTTAAGCCTTCCTTTACTTAACTATAACATGAGCTGATTGCACTGAACTCTAAAGCCAGCACCAGAACTCCAACTCCATGAGAGGTGGGAACAGGTGAGAAATCAGCACTGTCATTACCAGTATGACTATTGTTCACTTGCAAAATAATCCATACCCTGAACCACAAAAGAAAGAAAACAAGCTTTGTTTTTAAAGGTGGCCAACATATATATTTTATATATAAAATAACCAAAAGCCATAAAGAGCTAGAATGAAAACCAGAGACAAATACCATAGTTTCATAGAAATGCTAGCTTCACCTCACTATAAAGCAGCACATTGTCCTTTGTTTTCTAAAAATTCACCCTATATTGGAAGGAGTAAATTTCTACACTAAAAAAGGAAAAGAAAGCATAAGGCAAGGCATTTCAGAAGTACTAATACAAAATACTTTAAATTTTATTTTAACCATATTTGCCATCAATTTCTTAAAAGCAGCATTTGAAGCCATCTACATATAAGTGCTAATTAAATCTTTACTTCAGGAAAATCTCAATATTTTAATCTTCTAACAACAAAAAGTAGCTGTAAATAGGCAAGGCAGTGTTCCTAAAGGTGTCTTCAAACTTAATTGAAAGAAAATAATCGTGCGGTCCACCCTTTATCACAGCGTTCCTGGTGACGCCATTTTACTCCTTCCTCTCTGCCATCTTAGTGCCACGGAATGTTTCCTCGCGAGCTGGCTGACATGCTTGCTTATCCACATTATGGTACTGCCAGAACAGTCAAAGGTTTGATATGAATACATTTTTTGTTGCAAAAAGAACCAATCCCTGATTCTTCACTATCAGCCTGGCTAAAATTTCATGAGAAAGCTGAAGAGTTTTCAGATTGAAGAGATTCAGGGATCCCCTACAAGTACCAGAAAGGAGAGCCTCTTCCGAGCAGTCAAACTTGAGTAGACCATGGTGGAGGCAAAGAAAATACGAAGAAACTGGGTCTTCAGTACCTCTCCCAGAGTACTTAATACCTAGCTTTATTATAAACCTAACAAAAGAAAAAAACACCAGGATCTTCTACCAAGTTTTACTATAAAAATTTCAAAGGGAGGCTTTGTGAACCCCCCATGTCATGCAACTAAACATTTTATGCAAGCAAATCTGCAGTTAAAATGGAGTTCTAATTTGCTGACCTAAAACTCTTGCATTTCAAGGTGCAAGCCTCATAAGAACCAAGGGAAAAGGATCCCTTTGCATTCTACCGTATATATAAACATGTTAAATGCTGTCCCCAGAATTAAAAAATTATGCGGAGATCTAGGCTTATTCTGTAAGTTAATATTTTGTGTCACAGATATATGGATTTTGTAGGATTCTAACCAGGGTTTACAACTGAACCTTTCTATGTCAATGAAAAGGCTGATGTAAAGAAAATCATTTTTCTCTAGTTTCCAACATCTATTAATTAGAGAAGACAGCACTGAGAAACTAGAATGAACAGGAGCTAGTGCAACAAGAGCTAGAAGAACAGCTGGCTTTATAAATTTGGTATCAAGTTAAAAGGACTCTCAGATGCCCAGTTCTGTGGGTATCTGAGATTCAACTCCTGAAACAGCTAATAAAGCATGTTGAGCAAATTCTTCATGGTAAAGTGTACTATAAAATACACTCACTATAAATTCTTCAGGGTTTAAAAGATAAAAATTCTTCAGCCTTTAAAAGAAACATAAATCAAAGTTAAAATCCACTTGTTTCCTCTTAGTAACAGTATGAAGGAACAAAGAAATAAGCCGGGTCAAATCCAATTAATTTTAAGAATCAAAATTTATAAGCTTACAAACAAGAGTTTTACACAAGCAGCTTTGAAGTCACAACTATTAATTAAGTAGAAGGCACTAAAAATTATCTCCATGAGAGTGAAAGCCTCAATCTATTGATCTTTGAAAACAAAAATCTTGTTTTGTCAGAACATTTTTTCCTTGTGTATTTTGATCAGCAATTATAGGTCATTAACCTGGGAGCATTCTCATAAAACACAAGAGCAAAAATAAGACAATAAAATCCAGCAATTCTTTTCAAGGATGGAAAACACACTGCTTTTAAAAGACAGTGAAAAGAAACCTGAACTCTTTTAAATTTACCATATTCAGATTTCTTTTTTCTCTCAAGTGTCATTTCTATTCCTGACTAGTGATAAATTCATACTTCTCATTAACTTAAATTACTGATGAATAATTAAAATCGTGCTAAAATTACTCATAAAACCTATATTTCAAGTATACATATAACACCTGGTTTTTGAGAAATACATAAAAAAAAAAAACCCAGATCCAAGAACCTGTGTTACACTTTTCACATTTGCAGCATTCATTTAAAAGTCTATTTTGCACATCCAACCGAATGCAAATTTTCACCCTTTCCCCGCTATATGAGTACAAGAAATACTTACTGTAGACAAAAGAATTCCATTTTCTTTCTGGGAATATTCTCCACCTTCCTAAAGAACTCTTCTATACAATGTGCAAATTCATTTTCTTAGTTTTACAGTAACAAAGCTCCTGTGCCATAGAATCTAATATAAATGAAATGGCCTTGCAGCTGCCTTGAGAATCCAGCTCACCTCGACCATGATACAGCTAATTGTTAAAAATGGTGGCTGAGACATTTTCCATACATTAAATTAAGGAGCTCTGATGAAGGCGCTGGCATCCACCCACTTCAGACAAAGGAAAATAATTTGCAACTGTACCAAGGCATGGGTAATTGAGTCATCTCCCATACAGGGTCAGTGTTAGAGGTTTCCTCCATCTTTACAAAATGCAAACCACATCTCATTGTCTCATCTCAGAAATCGATTCTTTGCAATGCTGCACTGGGTCAGAGTTTCAAAGGAATCTTAGTCATGGGTAAATCCAGAACTCCAATGCCAAGAGGAACTGAATTCTCACAGTTCCTCTGCCTCTGCTGAGCAGCTCTCCTCTATTCCCCAACTGACAGCTCCTCAAGTCTTCCTATTGTTAAGAGTAAAGAAAGTCCCACACCTCCAAAGGGAAATAAACCCCTCAACTAGGGTGAACAATTTCCAAGTACATGCTTCAGAAAGAGGTCCAGACCCCACAGGTCCCACAATACAAACACAATCCTTAGGATAAAAAGCCATATGC
This sequence comes from Cebus imitator, assembly GCF_001604975.1. Taxonomy (NCBI): domain Eukaryota; kingdom Metazoa; phylum Chordata; class Mammalia; order Primates; family Cebidae; genus Cebus; species Cebus imitator. The sequence continues at coordinate 2,101,391 of NW_016107612.1, forward strand.
ATTATCATATTTTGTTGTTGTTGCTTTTAAGGGAAGACAACAAACAAGCTGCTTTTTAATGCCAAAATAAATGTATTGTATCTTTGATATTAATCAAGGTATAAAAAGTATTATAGGCAACATTTATAATTTTATCACCCTCCAGATAATGCTTACATGACTTAGGAAGTTTTATTTCACTTACGCAAATCATATTCTCTATGCCAAAAATCTGAAATATACTTAAAGGACTCCTATCATATCTTTTGAGGCTGAATTGAAGAAATAAAAAAGAATCATCTCAATTTATATTGCCAATATTTAGTAAATACTTAGGAATCCTCATCTTTGGTGTTACTATTTAATTCTCATTTCAAGCCTTATGCTAAAACATTTTCCATGAGATAGTTCAAAAAATCTTTAATAGTACTTTTCCCCAATCACCAAATATAAAGCACTGAATTCCTAAAGAATCCTATACACACATACATTCATTCTCTCTCTCTCTCTCTCTCTTTATATATATATCCTACAATCCCAAAGAAGGGTCTGGTTTTAGCAAAGGAAATAAATTCTATTTTCATAGTCCACCTCATACAAGAATTCTGCACCTCACATGTATCCGCTTTAAAAATCCTAAAGAAAGACCATACTACCTGCTACTTAAAGAAGTTGTTCACAAAAATCCCAAATAACCAACTATTTAAATCTTTAAGCAAATGCTGCCCCACCCAATAGATTTCTAAAAGAAAAATATTAGAATGGCAAGACACAAATCTGAACAATTCTCCAAAGAATCAAGTACTTTTTCTATCAAATGAGTTAACTGCTTCCAAATTTATCTCAAATTTTCAAACAAACCAAGACCTTGTCTTTCAGAGGCACTGCAACAACATGCTGTCACTCTACTTAACCAGGGTGCATTTGTCTTAATTTCTTCACAAAACACAGGCAATCCTACCTGCAGCTCTTAAATTTAAAGAGTTACAGAATGGTCGATGCTGTCGGTCACTGCAGCTCTTCCATACCTTCTTATTTGAGATGAGCTCTGTCGGAACCAGTGCTCAAGTTTTTCCCACCCCAAACTGCCTGAATTGAGGGATGGGGGTGGGGAGAAGGACAGAGAGAGAGAAGAAAAAAAGAGAGAAAGAAGAAAAAGAAAAAGAACAACCCCTCTGCAAGTGCTGATGTGACTGAAGCACTCAAGAGTCAAATTAAACAATGAGAATGCAGGGTCCCTTTAAAAAGGGTACACTGCAGCCCCCAGAGCATTCGTTGTGCTCTACACAAATTCAGAGAAGTCAGCCATCAGTTTGAAAGCACAAACTGATGGGAGTAACAGTTTATAGGTTACAGAAGGGTATTTTATTGTTAACGGACTGTACCAAGTTAAGATTTAAGAGGGGGAGAGACAACATGTAGGCAAGGAATGCTATGATACTTTTTCCCCCCAACCCAAACCACTGCAATTACTCTGATGTGAATTTTTGATGACTTCCGACATCTTGCATGGTTAATAATCGCTTCAGCTGTCATGTTTGGTTAATGTGGAAAATGCATTTGCTGCATTGTGATGCAGTGCTGTGGCCACAGATTGTAACACCAGTTGTGAAGCTGGTCCCTTAACTGAGCAGCAGGAATTTGCACATGCCATGATACTAAAATAAATGGTAGTTAAAAGATTTTATACAGCAGCAGACAGATTCTGCCATTTTAGTCTACAGTAAGTGTAGATGCAACATACAGAAGCATCTCGGATCACTGTGCCCTTGTCAATTGTACTGTCCTTCAAGCAGAACAGTAAATTCGCCATCTTAAATGTTTGGCCTCTTAGTAGTTAAAAGATTTTGATACTGCTTAAATAACTATTCAGATTAATTATAGCTTTGAAAAGAACAGAGGTTATTTGCATTTCAGGAATATACAGCCAATGAAACTGTCACTGACACAGGAAAATGCAGACCTTTTATTAACATATGCTCAGCTCAACTGTCACTTCTTTGTACAACATTTAGGGGAAAATATATGATGTGTAAGTAATGAATATTCCCATTTTACTGCAATGATTTTTAAAAGTGCTCCTCAGGAACAGATTTTTTCCCCCATTTTTTAACATATAGCCTGAAAATTATAGACCACATTAAAATATCAACGTTTTTCACTGTCAAAAAAGAAAATTCAGTGCAGCAAACAACTGTACAATTACAGGAAAGCTTGTAAAAAAGCAAAGATAAAACCACACTAAGACCAAAGCACCAGATGATTAAAGTCAGGCTGGTGAGGTGATGGGCCATCATCATGGTACAGGCTGCAAAATAAAAACAGAGAGAACCATTCTCTCCTTAAAAACAAAAACCACAAACCCTAAGATTGGAATCTGTTGGTTGCAAAACCAACATCTATACTGCGGAACCTGAAAGACACATAATATTTGCCAATTTCATGATGTATCTTTACATAAATATTAACTTGGCTATTTAACATACAGAATTTGGCTACTGATGGTTCTTACTTATCTACCACTATCATTTTTGTATTTTAAGAAGCAAATCCAACTTACATTGTTCCTTTAAAAGAACAAATATAATTAACTTATTTCTTACATCAGAACTTTTGCCAATTAAATGAATACCCAGAGAGAGATGTTTCAGACATTTCTGCCTTACAAAAACAAACAAAAAACCCCCAACTAAACTAAAGAGAATGAACAGAGAACACATTGGTGTCTGAACAGTGAATAACAATGAAAGAACTTATGTTACTAGCATAAAAATCAACTCATGATTTCCTTTGTTTTATTCATTGTGATAACACCAAATGCATAATTTGGAGGTGCATGTGTTAACAAGCACTGTAAAGCTGAAGAGCTTTCTAGTTTTCTTACCCTAACTTAAAATTAACTGTACCAACAGTGCTATTCGGTGCCACAGCAGATGTCACAGTAGTTGTAGCTAATGTTCAACAATCAAGCTTTTTTTGTTCCAGAGCCAATACAAGGTACCACTAACAGCTCAGAAACTGCACAAGGAGGGAGGGAGAAACCTATGTGTTGGGGGTTGCTTTGAAATTAACCAGGTTCAGCTTATGCTCCAATTACTGAACAAAAGACAATCCTGGGAGACCTCTCTGAACCAGTGCAAGAGGCAAACTCTTTTGTTTCTGATCAAATAAATACTGTATTGAAGCATGGTGGATATACAGCAATAGAAGTCTCTGCCTGGGGATGAAAAGAACCCAAAAACCCAAGTGTGGTTAAAGTCAAACTATTTCACGGATGTAAAATCTGTTCCCAAGGGATACATCTAAGGTTCACTACAGGGGAGTAAGAAAACCCTTTATTTACTGCAAAAAACCTCACCGGGTCACTGTTAAGACATTTTTCCTCTTTAATGCTGCCAACAAGTAAATAAAGAGGGTATTTCTTTATGCTAAAATAAATCCTAAATCGGCTCAGCCCCTTTTTCCTCCATCTACATGTATCCCAAGGAAACTAGATGAGTGGCTGGCTTGGAGGTGCAAGATATGCTGGCTGCAAAGGACCTCAGAGCAGAAGTGTTAACTAACCTGCCTTCAGACCCCAGATGCCTGAATAGGTAAGGAGGTCCTAAAAAAGAAATGCTACCAAGAAGCCACCTTACAAAGAAGGTGCTTCTCTACTTGTCACTGACTGAACATAAAGTGATCTATTTATTCCTAAATGTCTATTTGGTGTTCATTGTTTAATTTTGTATTTTGGCTTTATATAATCCTAGTCACTAAAAACTAAAGCAAAAAGACAAGGGCAGGAAACTAACAGGTCCAGCATTTATTAATATAAAGGATGAAAGTGGGCTCCCTTACACAAATGTAGAGATTACAGTCTTGAAAAGGGAGCTACTGAACTTGTAGTTCAAGCAAAACTGTAATAACTGCCAGGTAAAATAACATTCAAGTGAACAACTGTAGAGCTCTACAGTACAGTGACCATATACATGACTTAGAAGCAAACTTTTACAGATATCTAGTGGGCTCTGTTCTGTCTTCCGCCAAGTTCACCAGGTTGCTTGGAAGATCAAGTAATATTACTGGTGGGTTAGTGGTTTTAAGAGTAAAGAAGGAAGCCAGGGGAGGCTGGGTGATAACTCCCCCATCGCCAAACTCCCAGCTTTCTGAGACAAAGCTGAGATAGCTAGGTCCCTGCTCCCTTTCCAGCCCACCAGCACCAACCTCTTCCTGGCTTCTTCTCTCGGAGACCTTGGCCCTTTGCTTCCTGCTAAATGTTTCTCCTATTACACATTCAGTTTTACTGCCACAACTCTTCTCTCTAAGCCTGTGGCTCTCAAAAATTCTGTATGGAGCTGTTTTCTAAGCAATTTTCTTACTCTGTCTCCAAATGCTTCAGGAGCACTTCCACAGTGATAGCTTACCAGAACATCAGAAACAGAAATGAAATCTCAACTCTCAATCTAGTTAATCTTCCCAATTCCTTAGCTTCAATAAAAAGCACCCATCTTTCTCCTTGCCCCAAACCTCACATAATTTCTGAACATCCTTCTTAATCCCGTCAGGCACCATGTGTGATAGACGTTTTAATTCCAAACATCTCTCACACATCTTTTTCCTGTTTTCTCAGCTACCACACTGGTCTGGCTGTTACCACCTCACAGCTAGATTACTCCAATTGCCTCTGAATGTCTTCTAGCAGCTATCCTTCCACTGGCTAAATCAACTTTCATAAGCAATGCCATGCCCTCACTCCTTTCTTCTCAACATTTACCTGCTCCAAAACTTTCAACACCTACCACCTACATTCCACTGCCTGGCAGTCACTCTTTCCATGTTTGACGGCCCCTCCCTGACAGATTTTACTTCTCGGCACATAACGTCTGTTTCTTACCTCCCTAACTTTGGTCAGGTTATTATGCTTCATTCACTTCCTGCAAGCTAAACCCATTTCATTTTTCAAGGCCCATCTGTTCCAGGGAGTCTTTCCCAACTAGCCCAGAATTCACTAATTATTACCCACTTCCACTCCTCTCAACTCCCACAGCATTTAGAATCCTATGTTACTCTCTGTCTGGCTGTCACTTTACACAGCTTGGACAGTTTGATCTTGCAGGAATGTCAGCACTAGCTCTCTATGCAGAAGACAATCTTCCAGAGGGCAGTATCCAGAATTTCTATTTATTTGAATCATCTTCACAGTTGCTGTCCTTAAATGGGCACTCAACAAAACCACTTCTTAATTTTTTTTTTTTTTTTTTTTTTTTGAGGGAATTTCACTCTTGTTGCCCAGGCTGGAGTGCAACAGTGGAATCTAAGCTCACCACAACCACCGCCTCGCGGGTTCAAGCGATTCTCCTGCCTCAGCCTCCCGAGCAGCTGGAATTACAGGCATACACCACAATGCCCAGCGACTTTTTTTGTATTTTTAGTAGACAGGGTTTCTCCATGTTGGTCAGGATGGTCTTGAACTCCCGACCTCAGGTGATCCACCCCCCTCGGCCTCCCAAAGTGCTGGGGTTACAGGCTTGAGCCACCGTGCCTGGCCCACTTCTTAATTTTTATTAGTGTCTACCAAGTCCTGCCCAGGTAGATGGAGGCAGTTATACTTAAAGGAGAAATGAATATTACTTTTGTTTGTTCTTTCAAATCTTTTCAGCTCCCTGAGATAATTCCAGCCTTAGGCAATAAGGTGCTGAGATGATTCTTGGCCAATGTGCCAAGGCACTAAACTCTTCTTTGTGCCTGAGCATCATTACTGACAGTATTCAATTCCCAAAGCTGGCTTCCTTGTTATATGCAACTAGAGCCAAGGAGGTTCGGGGAAAATGAGACCGCCTGACCCAAAGTCAGTGGAATGGCATTCACAGCTCATCTGTCCTTACTAATAAGCTGAGAATAAGAAATCTGTTAATTTATCACAGACATTTCATCCTGAATATTATTTTAAGTCAGGAACACCAGATTTAGGCAGTCAATAAAAAAAGAGATTTCTGCCCAGCCTTATTTAGCAATAAAACAAATTAGAGTTCATTCTCTCTTGCTGATATACAAACTAATTTGCCAGGGGTCAAGAAACAACTGGGAAAAGTAAGCTTTCTGGGCTAATAAGTTCCTGCTGCCCCAGAGTAGGGGTTCTGCCTTTGATATGACTATAAACCAAAAGGGTGAGAGCAGGGTTTATAGGTGGGCCAGATACAAAACGCACCTAGGTGAAAGAAATTTCAGAGGTAAGATTTCTATTTTAAATGTGTTTTCAAGAAGTAGTTCCCCAGTAAAAGCAATTACTAATGGGAGGAGGCTAAAATGGGAAGAGGAAGTATGCTCCTCAATATTCCTCCAGGGTAAAGTTCACTGCAGTTTTAAGCAGCCTCCCAGATTTCTGAAAATCAAAATGGGAAAAGCTCTTTTCCTATCAGTCTGTCTCTGTCTCTGTCACTCACACACATTTTCTCTCTCTCTCTTTTCCTAACAGTCTGTCTCTCTGTCTCTTCTCTCTCTCTCTCCCCCTCACTCTCTTTCTCTCTCTCTCTCAGCATCTATTAAGCCTTAGTATTCAGACAGAGGGAACAAATGATACTTTCAGCAAGAACTGGTAGAATGTGAAGAAATTCTACTACAGTAAAAGAAAATTAAAAAATAAAAAAGAAATAATAAAGTATATGTTTGTCGGATTCATAGCCCAAAATTTCAGGCACAGAGAGACCCAAAGTCAGGTTCTGGCCCAGGTCCCGGCTTTGGGCCCAAGACCTGGCTTTCTTGTTTCCTTTCAGAGAGAGCTGTTGGCACAGCATTATGGGACACGTACTAAGAAAAACTGCATGGGTGCCTGCTAGAGCCCCAGATTTCATGGAATTTTAAGTCATTACATGGGGGCTAGCAGTGGTTGCACAAGAACGGCTTCTAGCTTGTTAATTCTTGTTACCAATGTAATTTTCACAACAGATGTATTTCCTGCCAGGTTGATTGTAAATAGAATTCTTTTAAACAAATTCTATTTTAAATTCAGCAGGGAAGCTGCTATTTGAAGGAATACCAAAGCTGAACACTGTCCCAAGATTTTTTTTACAAATCCAGATATTCGGATTTGGAATTGCTTATTAAAAGCAGAGTCCATCATAATTTTACTATGATGTTAGAGAAAAGACACTAAAACCTTAATTTTTATGTATTTTTTACACATACATTTTTCATTATTTGTGCTACTATCTGGAAAACAGTGATACGGCCAGATACTAATAAGAAAAATACAAAATAAGACTCCTCAACAGAAAGAAAAGGATTATAAAAATTATCCAACCCTCAACTGTTTAAACAAGGTAAAAACAACTGTATTTATTTCATTTTCAGGTCAGAATTTCACTCACTGACATAAACAAAATGTTGCTGTCTGAAAGTTTTCTACAAAAAAAACTTAAAGGCAAAATTCTATTGTCATTAATCCCTATTATAAAATTGAAAATAATATTCCTCAAAGCAATTAAAAAAAAAAAATTGGGCACCAAGAAATAGAAGTATATTCAAAGATGTAAACCTTAGGAAAAAAATAACTATAACCAAAGTAAAAATTATGAGAAACAACAGTAAAATGAATTTGAAATAGAAACTACAGTGATGACTTGTGGGATAATGATCCAACATGAAGGGTGCCCAAAGGGGGCCCCCTGCCTTTCTTCACCCCTACTTCAGGTCAGGATAGACGACCATGGCAGGGAGGGGTAGCCTTGTCTAGGCCCCAGAGACTTAGGGGGCCCTATAAAATACTGAGTTGGGCTTTCATCCCTGTACCTGTGCCCTCCTTATCTTAAAATAGGGCCACAGGGGTCTGCAATTCTAGATTTTTTTTTTTTAAATAGGCTGATTTTAAAATCAGCTTTCCTCACACTGTTCTCTCCAACAGCCTTCTAGCAGGATCGTGCAGATGGTTTTAAAAACAATGGTCCAGTTTTATTAATATGCTTAACCCTAAGCCCTCCAGCAAACTACTAAGGAAACCAAAACGTTTCCAGTTCTACTATTTTGCCATCTCACACCCTTAAGAGGATACTGGAGCATTTTAAGTAGCCAGATTCCCTCGAAAAAACCTACAACACTGACTGTAATAAGAATGGGGACTATATTGTATCCACTTAAAGTGCTTAACATAGCATCATGCACAGAATAAGGGCTCAACATGACTGATTAATCTACAAATTGCTGAGTATTATTATTCAGAAATTCTAGAAACATCTATATAACTCTAGACTCTCATCAGACTTTTCCAACTGCAGTGTTTCTTGGCAAACAATCATTTAGAATTTAATCTGGTGAAGTGTTCCTATGAAGCTACCTACACATTATCAGAACTTAATCTGGGCCAGGTTCGGTGGCTCGCGCCTATAATCCCTGCATTTTAGGAGGCCAAGGCAGGTGGACTGCTTGAGCTCAGGAGTTTGAGACCAACCTGGGCAACCCAGTGAAACCCTGTCTCTAGCAAAAATACAAAAATTAGCCAGGTGTGGTGCATGCCTGTTGTCCTAGCTACTTGGGAGGCTGAGGTGGGAGAACTGCTTGACCCCGGGAGGTGGAAGGATTGCTGGACCCCGGGAGGTAAAAGCTGCAGTGAGCTGAGATCACACCGCTGCACTCCAGCCTAGGAAACAGAGCGAGACTCTGTCTCAAAAAAAACAACTTAATCTGGTGACTGATCGGACTACCCACATATGATTTCTAAAATCAAGCAGTGATCAAGTCCAGTGGAAAGCAACTGAAGCTAGAGTCAGAACAACTGGATTCTGGGTAACCAAACAAATCATTGACCTCATGCCTCAGTTTCTTCATCTGCAAAATAAGAAAATATCACCAGACCAGGAAAAAGAAAGAATACTGCATGTATCTTCAACTGTCTATACAATGGGATTACTCTTCAAAGCCAAGAGAAGCCATTTCAAATGATTTCTAAAACACAGGCAGCACATTTTAATACATTTTTCAAATATGCAGACTGATTTAGACATTTCCAAAGAAATACTTATTCTGCTTCTCTTGCTTTCTCTCATGGCATCTGTTGTTACTAGCAGCTAAGGAAAAGTAAAATCTAATGTCATTAACAGTAAGACCCAAGATCCCTAGCACACAGTTAATGGTGGGGGTGGGGTTAGGGTGGGCGGCGTACAGAGAGAAGCAAATTAAAAGGTGAGCAAAATAAGAATGAGAGGAGCTGGGAGAAAGGCAGAGAAATCAGGTTAATGAATAAAAACAAGTCCATCTTTCATGTCTCCTGGCTCCTACTGATGGCAGACGGTGTATTTAATCTGCTGAGAGACCAGATTTAAGGCCTCCTTTTGGCATAGTCCATCCATGAATTATTAACATTTGCAGAAGCAACAGCACATCCGCACACAGCAATCAGAGAGGATAATGATGATTAACTAAGATGAGATTATTAATCCACCCACTTCCCTTTCCCATGTCTCCCTCTCTTCTTTATTCTCCTCTGGGCCCTGACTACTTTTTAGGTAGTATATTTTGAGCTATAGCCTTAATATCAGATTCAACGCCTCCATGATGAAAACAATTACAACTGACAAATTATAAGTCATAACTTTTAAAATATATATGCTTTAAACATATGTTATATTGACCACTATGTTCTTGATGAAGCAAAGATAAAAACAAAGGTAGTTATAAATTCTTTATGGACTCAAACACTTAAAAGATAAATACAATGATTTGCAGGCTACATTGTTTACAGTTTAGTGAAAATTCAGTATTAGTCCACAGGTGGACTGAGTTTAAAAGTTGGCAGAGTCACCTATAAAAGAAGGTTTACCTACACTAGACTTCTGTTACCACTGAATTCAGTGGATCTCAAGCTGGAATACCTGTTAAAACAGACTCTGAGTCTCACCCTCAGAGATCTGGATTCAATAGATCTGGGGGGTGCCTAAGTATCACATTTCTTAAAAGTTCCTAGGTATGCTGTGATGCTGCTGGTCTGAGTGCCACACTTTAGAATCACTGACCAAAAGATTTTCTGGTTGCCAAAGCTGTTCAGGGCAGGAGAGGAATGGAGAAGGAAATTAAATCCAACCTGAGCTAGAAAGTTAACACAAAGACAGAGATGAGATCAGTAGTAGCTCCTTCCCCTTCCTAGCCCCCAAGGAAAAGCCTAGATGCCTGAAGGGCTCTGGAATGTGTTTGTTGCTCCAAAATAAACCCCATCCCATAACACTGCCCCACCCTCAAAAAAGAAAGTAGAATGAAAAGTTAACAAATGGTAAAAAGCATATATGAGGTTGGGAGATAGATTAATTTACAACCAAAACACAAGAAGCACAACCAAATGTCTTCTTTTCCCTGGTCAGTTTCTTCCCTTTTCTCCCTTCTACTTAGATTTGGCTTTAATGTATAATCAATCCACTAATAATAAATAAGTTGTGACTCTCACCTCAAACCTCAGCTCACTAAGTACTTGTGAGGAAAAACCAATTCAAACTGTGTCTCCTCTGTCCTCACAACACAATGACAATCAACACAGAAGACTTCCTTTTGGGTTTTTATGGAGGCTTCTTTTTGTAGGCATGCCTGATTAAACCACTGACCACTGGTGATCAACTTAACCTTCAGCTCCTCTCCCCTCCCAGCAGGGTGGAGAAGGGCTGAAAGTCTCAACCTTCCTATCTTGCCTTGTTCTTTGAGGTGACCAATCTCCATTCTGAAACTACCTAGGGGCTGTCAACTATCAGTCAGCTGATGAGCACATAAAAATACATCACTTGGCCGGGCGCAGTGGCTCACGCCTGTAATCCCAGCACTTTGGGAGGCCGAGGCGGGTGGATCACGAGGTCAAGAGATCCAGACCATCCTGGTCAACATGGTGAAACCCCATCTCTACTAAAAATACAAAAAATTAGCTGGGCATGGTGGCGCGTGCCTGTAATCCCAGCTACTCAGGAGGCTGAGGCAGGAGAATTGCCTGAACCCAGGAGGCGGAGGTTGCGGTGAGCCGAGATCGCGCCATTGCACTCCAGCCTGGGTAACAAGAGTGAAACTCCGTCTCAAAAAAAAAAAAACAAAAAAAACAAAAACAAAAACATCACTTGGTGTTTCTAAGGACTTTAGGAGTTGTATGCCAGGAAACAAGGTCCAAGACCAAATACATATTTCACCATATCATGGTATGTAACAGAAAACTCTTAAAGGCCCGCAATACCAAGCTGAGTCAGACACTGAAAAGCAAAGGTAGAAAATTAGCAGAGGCTCCAGGCAACGCCCAAAAGTAAGGAAATGCACTTCAGGGCACATATTAAAAGAGCAGAACATGAGCAAACTGGCTAGACAAATAAAACTAAATTTCATTTCTTTGGGGTTTGCAAATGCAGAAAACACAAGTAATGAGAGCATGTAGGGCAGTGGAGAAACAAGGAAGAGGCTCACCTCTGATGGACAATAAGTCCAGGCACCCACAGAGCCATCAGGCCCATTGCGCCCAGTCCCATCTCACACTCCAACTGTGCTCATTCCACAAGGAAGACAGCCTTGGTGGGTGCATACTGTCAGGCAGTGGGAAACATTCTAATAGCCATATTTTCACAGCTAACACTTGATCAGAAAAATGAGAAAAACTTCTACCCAACCATGTTCTCTACCCTTCTTCTGCCCCCAAACCATTAAGGCATCTGGTACACTCCCATTAGCAATGGCAGCTCCTGCTGACAGCCAGTCTAAAAAGGCTGAGGCAAGGGGACAGGTGGCAGAGAAAGAAAGGAATGCAAAGAACAGAAGGAAAACAAAAATGAAAGGAGAAAAGACCAAAAAATAAGAAGAATGAAAGGGAGGTGGGGGAGGAAGGGAACAGGGAAGGTAGTAACCATGGTAAAACAGAAAGCAAAATAATAGCAAAAACTAAAACAAAACAAACCTTTCCTCCAATCTGCTCTAAAACCCCTGACATTCCTCCAGTCCACCTAAAGTTCCAAAGATGGCATTTGTTCCAGTTTGCTACTTTTCATTTGCTTGCCAGCAATGACCTACTCAGACAGCATAAAGGCAGTACCGCTCCACATAAAGGAAAACAGCAGTAAACTATGTCAGCAGTAGGAACAAACATCAGTATCACTTTTTGTTCCAAAGCATATCTCAGGTGGAAAAAATGGGGCTTATCACCACTCAGTGTACAGTCCGCAGAAGCCAATCATGTCAAATTACTCTTCTAAGTAGCATTTCCATCCCTAATTTAGTTAACCAGCAAGTCTTTCAAGCTGGAGGAAATAAATGGAAATGTCATTCCATACCAAACAGGTAAGAAATGGTCAGAGGAAAGACAGGGACAAAAACATTAAGAATTTCGACCAGTGGTGAAAGAACTGGCTTAGTGTCTTTGCAGAAAAGAATAATATGGCATTTACCCAACCAATCCATCACTTGATGCCTTCCTCAGCAAGTCATAAGAAAAGTAAGAATATAGGACAAGGTATAAAGAATTATTTGAGTTCAAGTTCCACCTTTTATAGTAACTAATCTATCTTAGTCTCAATTTCTTCCCCTTTTAAGTAAAGATGATGCCAGCACTCACTCAATCCATCTCATACACTGCAGTGTGGAACAAGAGAAAGACAGACAAAGCCCACTGAAAAGTATTATACAAATGGAAAGATTATGATGATGTGTCCCTCAAAGTTCACAGAAAGTTCCAGGCCTGTTAACTCCCCCTAAATCTTCCAAATTAGGACAAAGTCACAGAATTTCTCAATAACCAGCCTTCCAAATGGTTTGAGGGGATAATGAAATGATATGAGTTGTTCATGAAATCAGCACATCTCTGATCCCTTTTTGTACATTAGGAAGCTTTTCCATACAGATTAAAGGAAAAGACTGTGTGTCAATTTACAGAAATTGACCAGTTTTGAGCTACGAGGGCCACTTTTATAGTTTATTCCTAACACACACTTCATGTTCCAATTCCTCACTTCTCTATTATCAATTTTCCTTGTCATTTCAAATAGAAGATGTTTTATCATTTCAAGTGTTTGGTCTAAACAGTTCAACACTCCCCAAATGGTACCTGTTCTAACAACTTCAAGGGGAAATACAGCACTAAAGAAATTAACTATGGAGCCATTTTCCAAATTTTCTGAATTAAGCACATCTTATTTTTGTGATTGGTGGGGGTGGAGGAATCAGTTTTCCTCCCTTAAAGCCATACGGTTCTCATTCACTCTCAAAGTCACAGATTTAATGTTTTTGTCATCTCCCTTCCTCCCTTAACTCAAGGAGTGAAAACACACCCTCTTTTCTGGTCAAAAGATGCCTAGGAGCGAAAGAAGATGGTGAAAGTTTTTTGTGACCACTGATGACTTATCCAACCACTCCCGAGCCCCTGGCCAGCTCTCTCCATAAACAGGACACTGTACCAGCACTTCAGCTAGATTCTAAGTTCAACTCTGTGCCAGCAGAGTGAAACCAGGCAAACTTAACTGTCACCTACTCTTGCATACTCACTGACACCCCTTCTCCCTTCCCTGCTTAGTCTTCTCTTCCTGATTCCGTTATGTCAGTGTGTGTTTGTTTATGAAAGCCAGATAGCACAAAGAGTACCAGTTTACATAACATCAGGTGTTAATGTTCAGCTGAATGTCAATCCTCACTTTTATACTTTTAAAAGTGAACAATTCTGCTGTAGGGAAATTTGTCCTGTATTCTGGAATATACACACAAAGCTGATTATGTCAGTGTGTGTTTGTTTATGAAAGCCAGATAGCACAAAGAGTACCAGTTTACATAACATCAGGTGTTAATGTTCAGCTGAATGTCAATCCTCACTTTTATACTTTTAAAAGTGAATAATTCTGCTGTAGGGAAATTTGTCCTGTATTCTGGAATATACACACAAAGCTGAGGGCTTTGTCTGTGTCTTTAAAAACCAAATACACATAATACCCTTAGACAGACAAATCATATTATGCAATATAAGATTTCAACATTCCGGCGCACTGCCAGGGCTTAATGGCCAGTCAGACGCTAAGTAAGGAAATGGGTTTGCATTAAACCTACAAATAAGTCAACAATCAATAGTCCAGTATTACAGTAAAAATTTGATATGCCCTTTAAATTGCTTCTAACATCATGCTTCTAACTCAAGTTCAGCTTCAGAAGCAAAACAAAACAAAGATGATCAAGCAAGAGGCTGAACACAACCCATTTTCACAAGCAGAAAGCATTGCCATTTTGAAACTAAAAGCTGCTCCAGGATTTCACAGAAATCCTTTACAGTGTACCTGTAGGGCAGCAAACCTGAAAAATAATAGGCTGAGCTCTAGACAGTAAATTAAACTGACAGCTCAGCAAGCAGAAAACTATGGCAAAAAAGCAAGCACCTGGAGATAAACGGATGAAGCAGGTTTGGCCTTTCTGCAAAACTGAATGCCCCTCAACCACCACCTCACAACACTCTGCAAGAGTTCACATCAAGGCTGAGAAAGTATGCTCCAGCTTCTCCCTCAATCACCATTATTTTACTACTAAGCTTGTGTAAACAAGAGCTATGCCTATCACATCCATTCAAAAGGTGGTATACTTTTCTCAAGCACTGTGGACTTTGTACCCTTTATTTTGTGCTAAATGAACCATCAATTACACTTCTATTTTATACTTTCACTAACTTTCCCCCTTTGAATACATCCTGAAAAAATTCACTCCTTTACTAAAACAGTCTTAGTCTGCAAATGAAATTTAAAGTCTAGGCGGCTAAGAGCACAGTAACAAACTCAAATCAACAGACTGGAGCTCCGATCTGGCATACCTAGTCTCTGTAAGCCTTAGCTTTCTCATCTGTGACATGGGGTTAACAGTAAGTATCCACCTCAGAGGGTTGCTGGGAAGATTAAATGAGGAAGCACAGAAAGTGCTTAGCACAGCATCTGAACATAATAAATGTTCAATAAACCTGGACTTTGCCTCCTTGGTGTTAGCTGGGGTAAAACAAAAGACAAGAATTTAATGTGTCTCTGTTACTGTGTTTCATTGCAATAGTGAGAAACAAGGAAGAAGGAAGGAGAGAAAAACAACTATTTAAACTTGTCAAATTATGGTTAAAGAAGCACCAGTCCACAAACGGTTTGCTCCCAGTCTGCAGCAGATAAGTACAAAAACTGAGAATAAGGATTTAGAGATTTTTAAAGCAAACTGAGTAATTTTATATGTATCAAATCCAAAAAATAGGGCTTGTATTTTGCATGTCTTTCTTTCCCAGTAATTCTTTCTGTTGTACTTTATAAAAGTATCTCTCAGTCTGAGACAAAGTGGGGGAAAAAAAAAATTGGTTTGCGAAGCACTGATTCAGTAAAAGCACCTTTTGAATGAACAACACCCAATACCATATTCCTTCAATGCTAAGACATCTGGGGCAGTTTAGGACCTCATTACAGAACTAAATGGTCCTGCAAATGCCCATAAACTTTCAAAGGTCCATGAGGCCCTGCTCATTTAGAGACTGGTCCTCCTGTTGAGAAAGATTGATGTGCACTGTGAAAATGAGAGAATCTACTAGGAAAGGAGAGAATACTCCCAGGGAATATCACACTAGTGTATTTACCAAAATACACCTGAGCAAATCAAACATATCATATAACTTTCCATGGCTGTTTCTACCTGTCCCTAAGATAGCAACAGCATTTTAAAATAGACAATTTTTTTTAAAGAAAAGGAAAGAGTGGAGGAAACTCTCCCCCATATCCTTTTGTTCATGCCATTCAGAGAAATAAACCAGATTAGTCAGTAATTTTTTAAAAATCAGCAGGTAAATCCACACTCCCACTTACACTCTGCTGACCTAACCCTCCCTTTTGTTTTATAAATTAAACAAATAGCCTAGTCTTCGTTGCAAATACGTCTTATAAGACAAGGGTTCTTTCTGAATAATTTCTTGGCAGCTGTGTCACGCCCAGCTCTGCTCAGCAGATTCTGCTGCAGTGCTTCAAGTGCTGCAGCTTTCTAGAAAACATAGGCAGGATTTTGCTGATGGCATCTTAGCCTCACAGCCACTCCACAGTGAGAGGCAAGGATTGGCCCTTCTGCCGTCCAGGATAATTAAAGTGGTGCATGCACCACTGCTGATCTTATGATCACTGCAGACCGGCAGCTGTCAGAACCAAAGGTCTTAGCCCCAGCATGGCTGCCAGCAACCTGGGCTTGGGGAAGGCATTCAGCCTCTCCATATCTGAAGTGCAAGACGGAAGATGAGCATTTTTAAAGTGGAAAGATACTTTAAAATAAAGCAATTCACACTGGTTCTTAGAGCGCTGCAGCAAAAGAAAATTCTAAGTCTTGGTCTTGTCAGTAAGGGATGTTGCCCATCTTACCGCCCAGCTTCTTTTCCTGGTCCCCACCAAACAAACAAACAAAAAGAAGTAAAGGCAAGGGTCTCCTTTCTATGTAATCCTCTCCATTCTATCACAGATCATGGATTTTTAGTGAGACACTAACAACCTGGATCCCAAAGTTTTGTAACTGAGAAGCCTCACTTTGTCAACTGCCACATCAGCCTGCAGGTCTGCACAGCTTTGGATCAAACATTCCAAAACAGAAATAAGAGATCACACAGTGCTGTGGCAAGCAGATCAACGTGGCACACTGGGTAAAAGACCATCTGAGAACAACAGACTGGTCTACAGTAACACATTCAATATTTGACAAGGCTCTAACCACCATTTAAATCACAACTACTTGAGTATCAAATAGTTCAGCAGATAAAAAGACATGCCCATTTCTGGTTCCTGCAACCAAGCAATTTATAGATGCCAGACTGAAGATATCAATCTATGTTCCTCATCTCCAGAGTGCTGGGGCATCAGTGGATATCGGCAGGTTAAGAGATAGCTGGTGAAGGAGGGAGGGGACGACTCAACTCCAGTTCAAAGGCACCAGAGCCTGGCCAATACCTGAAGTCTTCTATTAAAATGTTGGATAAATATTTTAGCCACAGGGCTTGTTCCAAAATACTCTTAGAGAACCATTCCAAGTTCTTTCTTCTTTAAGTTGGTAATTGATATTCTCTTGCTCACTACAGGATATAAGAAACCTCCGAGAAGACAAAAAAGCCTGTCATTTCCTGCTCGTTCAGAATGCATTCAGCATCCATTTACTTGCCTGTTCTGAAAGCCTTGCATTCAGGACCAAGTGTGAATGGATAAATAAAAAGGCTGAAATCTTATATCCATGGCTCACATAAAAGCAGTTTTCCACATTTTCCCCAGACCCATTTTTATTCCAAAGTTACCATTTTTAATTCCATTCACAGAATACTTTAATGTAATTGCATACTTTGCCACCAGACCACAATGCCTACCTTTTCCCTTATCACAGACAGGCAGTAAAATTAAATCATTTCAATTTCTTACCACTGTAATCAGCATTAGGCTACCTAATTATAAACACGAAACAGGATGGCACATTAGCCTGCCTCTGTGAAGACACTTTTTTTTTTAACAGGTTTACTGATTTTTACCAGCTCTAAGATTTATACTGGGTCAGGGTTTAATGACGAGGAACAGCAAATATGTTTATTAAGTGGTATGATATAGACACCGCTGTGTTCACACAGGGGACAAAGCTTGGCACCACTTATTGTCCCTGAACCAGAACAGGGCACAGTAAGATGTAATGTCTTTTCTACACGCAATTCAGTCACTACACCCAAATCTTGGCCTAAAATGCACCCAGTGTTCCAAGAAAGGATTTCTCTCCAACTAACAGACTTTGGATCTGGTGATAATCAGATTCATCAGTCCTAGTGAGCCCAGGAGCATTAACTATAGGTTGTTTTAAGTACAGGATGGGCAGCTGTCATAAGCTGAGAAAGAGCAAGATTCAAATATCAGTTAAATCCCTCTAAAAACTCTAAAGAAAGGTTATCATGAACATCTTGTTTATTCTCTTAGGGGCAAGAGGAATATAACAAAGGAGATCAATAAATGCAAATGCTTAACTAAAAGCCTTCACACCATTAGATTCCATGGAATAGTCTCTTATATTTTTAAATTACGTGAAAATATTTAGGGAGCAAACTCTTACTCCTTCAGGGTCCACAGCTCATCAGTTCAAAACCATCCAATTTGGGCCAGATCACCATTTTGTGCAAAAGAGCCTACTCAGGCATATTTATAACAGAAATAAGATGGAAGATACTTAAAGCATTTCTCAGAATTGTTACACAAATTATCAGTATGCAAACAGATGCAACTCTTATGAATTTCATCTCTTCCTTAGATTTGCTAAAGCAAGTCTGGTAATAACACCTTTCTTCGGTAAACATGCTTAGCAGTTTCAGTTTCAGAAACAGATGAAAATGACAACTGCATTTCTTTCAAAGTAGTCTCAGAATTAAGATACTGTTTACCCATTCAGACTGTACCTTCCCTCAACTGATTCAAGCTAAGGAAATTTTACTGCACTTTTTCTTCAATATTAATATTTTGTCAGTAATTCCTGAAGAGCTGCTATTAGCATACTAATCTTTCTAGGCAAGTCTGACCTTCTTTCCAACAAACTGCCACAGGATTTCTGCAACCTGTTCCCAACCAACAACTTGCCAGTACTACAAACACCCAATTAGTGAGCAACTACTTTTCCTCTTTGGCGTTATATATAGCTGCGTTTAAGGAACAGAAGATAGAAAACTAAAAGATAGACTATAAAAATAACTTAGGTGATAAGGGGTTACAACACTATTGATTCATTTTTTAGTTTTATTTATTTTTTGAGACAGACTCTTTGTCAGCCAGGATACCATCTTGGCTCACCACAACCTCTGCCTCCTGGGTTCAAGCAATCTCCTGTCTTAACCTCCTGAGTAGCTGGGATTACAGGCGTGCGCCAACACATCCAGCTAATTTTTGTATTTTTAGTAGAGATGGGTTTTACCATGTTGACCAAGCTGATCCTGAACTCCTGACCTCAAGTAATCTGCCCGCCTCGGTCTCCCAAAGTGCTGGGATTACAGGTATGGGCCACCGCACCCGGCCATTGATTCATTTTTATACTTACCAAAGCCATTTAGTTTCTTCTTACTATTTAAAAGACAAACTAAAAGTGGTTTGAGCATATTCTACATTTCCAAGGACAGAAAAAGGAAGAAAATAATGAATATGTTACAGATACAGTGTGGCAAGCAAAACAAGTTTTTAAGAGTCAATTATTATCACACCTTTAGTCTTACACGTGATAGATCAGTTTCCCTGACTCTAATTTTCTTACGGTTATTTTATCCTGTTTATCACTTCTTTTTCTCTTTACTCATATAGGACAGATTTCCATCTGGAGATTTAGGCAGATTATGAAGACCTTCAGAACAGAGTCTTTTTTTTTTTTTGGTAGAAGGGGCTGAATTTTCACTTATCTAAGATTAGAATTGGCTGCTAAGTCAATTCCAACAACATAATCTAGATTTCTATTTACTTTGTAAGGGAACATTCAGAAAGTTTTGTCTTTTCCTAAGCAGGGAAGCCAATATACTATATTTGGAGGCTGTGGGGAAGACAGATCTATTAAGACTATGGAAGAGATGACAACTAAGGAAAGCGTTAGGGTCTTAGGCTGAAATAAGGGCTTGGATGTTCCAAGACAAGTGAAGGGAGTGAGCAAAGATATAAGTTATAAAAGAAAAAAGAGGCTGGGCACAGTGGCTCACACCTGTAATCCTAGGACTTTGGGAGGCCAAGGCGGGCAGATTACGAGATCAGGAGTTTGAGAACAATCTCACCAACATGAAGAAACCTCATCTCTACTACAAATACAAAAATTAGCCAGGTGTGGTGTCACACACCTGTAATCCCAGCTACTCAGGAGGCTGAGGCAGGAGAATTGCTTGAACCTGGGAGGCGGAGGTTGCAGTGACCTGAGATTATGCCACTGCACTCCAGCCTGGGCAACTGAGCAAGACCCCGTCTCAAAAAAAAAAAACGAATGGAATTGGAATGTTTCTAACGTAAAGAAACGAAAAACACTTGAGGCGATGTCTCTAGATAAATCTCTAAAACACATTACAGACTGTTAACACGTTTAGAAAGAGTAACTACTATTAAATTCTGGAATCAGATATGGGTAGTCACCTTCATTTCCAAAGGCTCAAAAGAGAATAATGAAGATGACATCAGAAACTTAGTTGGGACTTGCAGTACTGAACCACCAGCAATGGATATCATATCCCAATACTTCCTATGGATGTGAAATGGAGTTAAATCTGAAGATGTTCCATTATTTACAGTAACAGTTTTAAAATTTCTGGCACTATAAGTATAGTGGGATGACGTATGTGTCCCACAAAAAGATATGTCTAAGTCCCAATCCCTGGTCCTTGTAAATGTGACCTTACTTGGAAATAGGGCCTTTGCAAATATAATTAAGGTTCTCAAGAAGAGATTATCCTGGATTTAGCGTGGGTCCTAAAACCAATGACTGGTGTCCTAAAAGACATGAAAGGTAGACCTGACACATACAAGAAAGAACCTGTGAAGATGGAGGAAGAGACTGAAGTTATGCTGTCATAAGGCAAGGAATGTCTGGAGTCAACCAGAAGACTAGGAGAGGAAGGATTCTCCCCTAGAGCCCATGGAGACAGTGTGGTGCTGCCAACACCTTGATTTCAAAGTTCAGGATTCCAGAACTGTGACAGAATAAATTTCTGTTTTAGGCCACCAAGTTTACAGTGCTTTGTTACAACATCCCTAGGGATCTAATATAGTAAGTTTGGCAATTATTTATTGTTGCTCTGCAATGGTCTAATGCTATTAAAAATATTTTTAATTATTAGGGATACATCATAGTTACATTTATTCATGTTGTACACATGATACTTTGATACAAGCATACAATGTGTAATGATCAAATCGGTAATCAGGACATCCATCGCCTCAAGTGTTTTTCGTTTCTTTGCGTTAGAAACATTCCAATTCCACTCTTTTAGGTATTTTGAAAGTCTAACACCATTTAAAAATATTATAGCCTAATGCTGGGAAACTGCAGCCCCCATTTTCATGGCCAACTCAGGCTATTTCTGCAGAGCCTTCTTGAAATATACATGCAATCTAGTGAAAAAGCCCAGAATATAACTGAACTATGTAAATTTGTACTTTATTATTATATAATACACTCATTCATGATACATTAGGTCTGTTCAGATCACAGTAAAGATGTGCAATATGCCCTCAATATTTTTTTCTCCAAAGACAGAGGTGAGCAAGTGGATCTCTGGAAGAGGACGCGTACTCCCAAGCACCACGAAGTCATTTAGAACAGATCTAGTACAGCTGTTTTAGCAGCATGTCCTGTTATTGCTCTTCACCTCTATTACACAAATGTAGGCCTTCTTTATGACCATTTCCAAAAAATAAAATCAATAAACATTTAAAAATTCTACTAGTGTAATGCATACATATATTTAAATGGAGTTTCTTTAATATACTACCTTTGCTGGTCACAGCAATTTTTTAAACATGCATTCACAATGCATACAAACATTATTGATTATGACAAACAACAAAATGGTAACAACAAAAACCTGTATTAATTTCAAGCTCCATTAGAAGCAGAAGGAAATAGAATCAATGTTTACCAAATAGAAAAGGACAATGTATACATGGGAAAAATGCCTTTAAGCTTAAGTAATGCAAACAATGGATGGTACAAAGTCCTGGACAGCATCTGTCAAAGAATGCATCAGCATTTTCTTTTTATGAACGGTACTGTAAATGGCCTATAAATTGACATAATAATTTCTCCTCTGATTGATAGCACATGGAATTAGGGTGTATTCTGACCTCAAAAAAATGCATTGATTGAAAAACAAAAGTTCAATTACAAAAGTCCATCAGATTTATGATATGTGAATTATATCTCAATTAAGCAATTAAAATAAATGAAAAAAAAAAAAAAAAGTCCATCAAATAGTATATCTGGCTTTTGTAAAGACAAATCACTGAAAATGTCCAAGTTTACTCTTCTTGGATAACCAACACTATAAGGAGAATTAAGAGGAGGATCACTCTATGCCAAGAATGCAAGCTGGCTTGGCTCTTATACTTGGTTACTAAACCAGAAGTCAGGGAAGGATATGTGTATAGAAGTTTAAGCATATGTGGCTCAGGTCAACTGAGCCGCATAGTATCACTTAAAATCTCCAATCCCTATTGATAAAACAGAGATCCCCCAGATCAAGCCAAAGCTAAATTTTCTCCTTTACGCCTTTGCTGGCAAGAAGATGAAGTCAACAGAGGACTTATTTCAAAACTAGTAACCCTTAAACTTTTACTTCAGGTATAGATGATCAATTCCTAATTAATCAAAAGTTATCTTGGACTGACCATTTTGCATATCTGAAGCTACTCTGGAACAGCACAACAAAGAGGTGAGATTTTTTTTTGAGACAGAGTCTCCTTCTGTTGCCTGACATGATCTTGGCTCACTGCAGCCTCCACCTCCTGGGTTCAAGTGATTCTCGTGCCTCAGCCTCCTGGGTAGCTGGAATTCCAGGTGCANGTTACCCAGACTTGAGTACGGTGCCATGAACAGGAAGGACTCACTGTAGCCTCAACCTCCTAGACTCAAGTGATGTTCCCGCCTCAGCCTCCCCCTGTAGCTGGGACTACAGGCATGTGCCACCATGCCCAGATAATTTTTTATTTTTGTAGAGACAGAGTGACGTAGTTTGAATATATGTCACTGTCAAATGTCATGTAGAACTGTAATCCTCAATGTTAGAGTTGGGGCCTGGTGGGAGGTGACTGGATCACAGGAGCAGATTTCTCATGAATTGTTTAATACCATCCTGTTGGTGCTGTCCTCATGACAGTGAGTTCTTATACGATCTGGTGTAAGTGTGTGGCACCTGCCCCTCACCACCACTCTTTCTTGCTCCTGCTTTCACCATTTGATGTGCAAGCTCCCACTTTGCCTTTTGCCATGAGTAAAAGCTCCCTGAGGCCTCTCCAGAGGCAGATGCTGGTAGTATGCTTCTGGTACAGTCTGCAGAACTGTAAACCAACTGAACCTCTTTTCTTTATATATTACCTAGTCTCAGGTATGTCTTTATAGCAATGTAAGAATGACCAAATACAGGGGGTCTCACTATGTTGCCCAGGCTGGTCCTGAACCAGGCTCAAGCAATCTTCCCACCTCAGCCTCTTACCACACAGGGATTATAGGCGTGAGCTACTGTGCCTGGCCAAGAGGTAAACTTTTGAAATGGAAGCATCCTTAATCTCAAAGTTCAAAGATTTCCCAGTGGTACAGGACCAAAGCTCTGATGTGCTCCTTCCAAATTAAGAAATTCTCTTTGATGTAACTGAGCGTACACAGTTAGAAAACCATCTAGTGGCAGTGTTGAAGGAGGGTATTCTTCCATTAAGCAGAAGGTTAGATGAGATGATCATTATGACTCAATATATTTATAAACCTGTCAATAACTTAAGGTAAAAAAATGGAGTATCACATCACTGGAGATGCATGAAGTACATCACAAAATGCTGCTAAGTATTCCAAATGCCTACTCCACGAATATCAAAGAAAATGTAAAAAAGAGTTTTACATTTCTTGGTATTTTCAACATTAAACAAAAAACCTTTCACCAAGTGCCATTTCGTTCCACATTATTAGGGATGTTCCCAGAATATATGGTGATTATTCATCCCAGTTATAAGTATTTGTTAATAGCCTCAAGCGGTTGTAAGGGGGAGGGGGACTAAAACTTAAAAAGAAGTTTAAAAAGTTAAGTATACATGCCATTTTAAGATTACGTGGAAATGAGAAGGTATCTGTAAGTTGACAGGCAAATATGATTTAGCATATAAAACTGGAAAAACTGGATTTCCATACTTTGGGAACATACCTGCAATAGGAAAAAATATCTATAGTTCTTCAACTCTCAACTCAAAAGCAGTTTTAGGTTTATAAATTGAAAAAACTGCAGTAGAAATGTAGCCATTAGATGGATTAAAATGCTTCTTAGAAAGGGTACTGGGGTAGAGTATTCATTCAAATTGAGCCCAAATAATATTGCCCATTTCTAAAATTTGCCTCTGCAGGAGGCATCCTTTTGTTTTCAGGTAAATCAGTGATTTTAAAAAAAAAATGGTGCCCCACTGTCCCTTCACTCTAATGCAAATGCAATGTTCCAATTCCTCAAAACTCAACAGACTGTGAGTTTTTTTCTTAACAATTTTATGTCAGTTTCTGATTAGATTAAAACAGCTATCAATTGCTGGTGGCATATTTGGTTAAATGAGACTGGAGTGCTCTATTAGACCATTTCCTGGTGCCACTAATGCAGCCAAACACTTCTTGGAAATCATTGAGTAGGTTTCAGTAAATAGTACTCTAAGTTTTCCCCAGCCCTCTGCCAACCAATACAAGCAAGATGTAAAAAAGAAATGTGGAAGACGAATAGTAAAATTATTTGAGATCTAGCAAAGAAAAGCAAAAGAAACTTGCGACTAATGTCTCTGAGCCTTGGATTAAGCCCAAGGAAGGAAGAGAAATCTGTTCTCCTAATTATAATAATCTAAAAAGTGCAGGTTGGAATTGCTTTCTTAAATTCAGCCACACAGAGAGCTCTGAAAATAACCCAGTGTTTCCCACTATACCTCCAAAGCTGAATCTACTGTTCTCTTAATATCTGAGGAAGAAGAAAACTAACAAAGAAAACTGAAATTCCTTAATCAGCTGGTTAATAAAGGGCCAGGTTCTTCAGCCTGGGTTAAATGCTCCAGGTTTCACCTATACTTGGAAGTCCTTACCTGAATGTCTGTGTCCTTCACAGGCTCGAGAGGCTCAAAGGTGGTGGCTGCACTCAGACTCTCAAGTCGCTGGGAGATGTGGGATATGTCAAGTCCCCGAGACCCGAGGAGAACAGACCTATGTGAGGATACAGAATAGGGAGATATAAGAAAGGGGAAAAGTAGGATTAGGACATCTAATATGCTTCATCAAATACTGGAGAGTATTTTTAATTCAAAACTTCCTATATACTGTCCAGACACTTTTACATAGCTGTTTTATATCTTTCCATAGATATCTATGACCTGGACTAAGAGCCACAACACTGTACTTTGTAGTAACAGATTTAAGTTCTAATCATGCCTGAATTTGAGTGAGAGCCTTGTCTAGAATAAAACAATATTACTACCATAGGCTAGGCTTCTCCAAACACTTCATAGTAAAGAAAACCATGAGGTACATGCTATCATTCATCCTCAAATTACGAATGAGACAACTAAGGTACAAAGAGGTTAACCAGCTTGCCCAAAGTCACAGAGTCAGGAAGTGGCAGAGGCAGGTCATCTAGTTCTGTGGCACAACTCCTTGTTTTTGTTTTTTTGTTTTTTGAGACAGAGTCTTGCTCTGTCACCTAGACTGGAATACTGTGCCACAATCTCGGCTCACTCCACCTCCACCTCCCAGGTTCATGTGATTCTCCTGCCTCAGCCTCCCAGGTTGTACAGCACGACACTTAACTACCATCCTACACTTACAGCCTCTATAGATAGATACCGTGAACTACAACATTGTAGAAGTTTCAGAAGTAACCTGGTACAATGTCATTCATGAACTGAGGAAACTAAGGGTTCAAGGTGATCAATGATTTGTCCAGGGTCAATCAAACCAGAATCCAAGGTCAGTTCTCCATGGCTTCCCTTCAAAAACCAAACACCATGTCCAGTACGTCTGCAGGTTCCCTCTCTGCTGCCCAGTCTAATAATATAGGAGGCTGTTATCTGACCAGTAAATGCTTTTGAAGAGAAATGGGAATAATATAGCCAGCTTTATTTCTACTCATCTGGGGCAGTGTAACAATGCAAGAGTTGTTTTTCAAAGAAAAGGTCGCACTACTATCTAGAACACTCTCTGGAAAAAAGAAACTGAGGGGAACTCAATATTTTATTTTAGTATTTATTTTATTATTTTTTTAAATTTTATTTTATTTGAGACAGGGTCTTGCTATGCTGCCCAGGCTGGCCTTAAACTCCTAGCCAAGTGATTCTCCTGCCTCAGCCTTGAAAAGTGCTAGGAATACAGGTGTGAACCACCACATACAGCCCAATTAATTTGTAGACTGTTTTTGGATTATAAATTAGTACTGAGAACTCCCATCATAACATTTGTGTTCACTTGCAGTAACTTAGAAGTAGTTAGAGAATTTGGCAGCACATGTAACCGTAACACCTACAGGTATAACACCTGAAATGTTTTATCCTGAACTAACAGATTTATTGGAGAAGACAAAGGATTTCACATGTGTAGTTCTAATCCAATAAATACTACAGCAACAGATTACATTTACCCAGGGGTTCCTTCCTATAGATTTTTGTCTCCTCCAGATCAACTATGTTGCCATCCTTGGGGCTTTCCCTCCAGGTGGCCATATCAAATAGACATCTTGTCTGTCTCCTCTAATAATCCTAAACAGTTAACTCTCTAAAAGAGCGGGTCTCCCTTCTCAGAAGAAGACATTGATACAGCCAACAAACATATGAAAAAAAGCTCAACATCACTGATCATTAGAGAAACACGAATCAAAACCACAATGAGATATCATCTCACGTCAGTCAGAATAGCGATTATTAAAAAGTCAAGAAACAACAGATGCTGGCAAGGCTGTGGAGAAACACGAATGCTTTTACACTGTCAGTAGGAGTATAAATTAGTTCAACCATTGCAGAAGACAGTGTGGGAATTCCTCAAGGATCTAGAAACAGAAATACCATTTGACCCAGCAATCCCATTACTGAGGGTATACCCTAAGGAATATAAATCATTCTACTATAAAAACATATGCACACGTATGTTTACTGTAGCACTATTTACAACACCAAAGACTTGGAACCAACTCAAAAGCCCATCAATGACAGACTGCTTAAAGAAAATGTGGCACATATACACTATGGAATATTATGCAGCCATAAAAAAGAATGAGTTCATGTTCTTTGCAGGGGCATGAATGAAGCTGGAAGCCATCATTCTCAGCAAACTGACACAGGAACAGAAAACTACTGCATGTTCTCACTCATAAGTGGGAGCTGAACAATGAGAACACATGGACACTGGACACAGGGACAGGGACATCACACACCGGGGCCTGTTGGGGAGGGGGACAAGGGGGGGGGATAGCTAATGCATGTGGGGCTTAAAACCTACATGATGGGTTAATAAGTGCAGCAAACCACTATGGCACATGTATATCTACATAACAAACCTGCACATTCTGCACATGTATCCTGGAACTTAAAATTTAAAAAAAAAAATTAAAAAAAAAAAAAAAAAAAAAAAAAAAAAAAAAAAAAAAAAAAAAAAAAAAAAAAAAGAGTGGGTCTCAACCTTGGTTGCACATTAGAATCACCTTGCTTCAGGAGTAACCTAGTCAAAACTTTCCTCCCAACAACTGTGATTAATTGTGATTAGTACTGGGCTCAAACTCCTGAGCTCAAGAGATCCTCCTGTCTCAGCCTCCCAGGTAGCAGGGACTATGGATGCTTGCCAGTGTGCCCAGCTTTATAATTCAACATTTAAAGTACACAATTTGGTTTTTTTTTTTTTTTTTGAGACAGAGTCTCACTATTGCCCAGGATGCAGTGCAGTGCTGCAATCTCAGCTCTCTGTAACCTCTGCAGAGGTTGAAGCAATTCTCAGGCCTCAGCCACTTGAGTAGCTGGGACTACAGGTGCGTGCCACCACACTCAGCTAATTTTTGTATTTACTTGAGATGGGGTTTCTCCATGTTGGCCAAGCTGGGCTTGAACTCCTGGCTCAACTGATCTGCCTACCTTGACCTCCCAAAGTGCTGGGATTACAGGCATAAGCCACCAAACCTAGCCTACAATTCAGTGATATTTTATGTATTGATAGAATTGCACAACCATCACTACAATTAATTTTAGAATACTTTCATCACCCCCCAAAAGCAACCCCTAACCAACAGGTGGTGATTCTCCATTTTCCCCAAATCTCCCCCATCCCGTGGCAACTACTAATCTACTTTGTCTCTATAAATTTGCCTATTCTGGACATTGCTTGTTATAGGTAAATTTTCAGTGCCACAAAGAAGTAACATATAAATTTAATTTAACATTAATTTTTCTCAGCAAGGCAACTTTATGCAGAAAGGGTGCTTCCGTTAGCCATCTTGCCACAAGAGGACACTGAACAAAGGAGGCAGGGCCATTTATACCTAACGCATCCACCCTACTGCTGTGTCCTGATTCTATTGGCTGCAACTAGACTTCACAGTCTAGGCTGTACCTGACTGGCTAACAACCAAAAGCTTTTCTAAAGAAGTAAAGGCAGAGGAGAACAAAGGAAAAGTAGAAGTAACTTGAGAAATGCTTAGAGAAGCAATAACATTTCCAAATAAGAAAGTGGAAAAAGCTATGACCTAAGACTTGCCTGGGCTTGTCTATGCATGTCAGGGCCAATATCTAGTTAAAGTGTAAGAACTAAGAACACAGGATACATTTCTTTCTTTGTTATGACTAACAGCTACTTTAAGATTATTAGCAAAAGCTTTAAAGAAAATTAACCTTGGAAGAAAAAAATTATTTTTCATAATGAACTAAGAGGAAAGCTTTGAAGAGGAACATTTTATTTATTCTTATTTCCTACATCGCTCATAAATACAAACACACAATATACCATCTTGATAACCGGCTTCTTTCATTTAGCATAATGCCTTCAAGGTTTATTCATGTTGAAACATGTATTAGTACTTCATTCCTTTTTACTGCCAAATAGTATTCCATTGCATGGACATACCACATTTTACGTATCCATTCATCAGTGGATGGGCACTTGGATTATTGCCACTTTTTGGCTATTAGTTTTAAAAGTTGCCATGAACATTCCTGCACAAGTTTTTGTGAGAGTATATATTTCCATTTCTCTTCGGTATATACCTAGGAGTGGAACTGCTGGGTCATATGATAACCCTATGCTTAATCTTTTGAGGAACTGCCAGACTGTTTTCCAAAGCAACTATACCATTTCACATTCCCACCAGCAATGTATAAAGATTCCGATTTTTCCCACATCCTCGCCAACACTTGTTACTATCTTTCTTATTACAGCCACTGTAGTGGCCCGCCCTTTTAAAGCTATTATAGAAAAAAATTAAAACACAAAAATAGTAAACTTCCTTATACCCATCAACCAGCCCCAACAATTTGCATGTCATAGCCAACGCTGTTTCATCTACATTCCTATTTTTCTCTATCAACCAATATGCTTATTTTGAAGCATAGCCAAGATATTGCTTAATTTTTTCACAACTTTTAAATTTGTGTTTGTTTAAATAGAATCCAAATAAGGTCTCTACTTGATGATGATTAATATGCCTTCTAAATCTCTTTTCATCTACAGGTTGCCCCTCCATCTCATTTTTTTTTTTCTTATAATCTCTTTGTTGAAGATTCTGAATTATTTAACTTGTAAAGCAGTGTTACTCAAGCTTAAAACTTACATATGATGACAAAAGTGCAAAGCAGAAATAAAAAATGCACTTGAAACACCTGGAAAGCTTGTTAAAATATAGATTCTGATTTAATAGGTCTGCAATGGGCCTGAGAGTCTCTATTTCTAAAAAGCTCGTGGTTGTTTCTGATGTTGATTCTGACTAAACTCAAAGTAGCAGGGCTATGGTTTCCTACAGAACACATTTTACTGACTGAATCCCCATGATATCATTTAACATACTTCTTTGTCCTCTGTATTTCCTGTAAATTCAAAGTTCCAAGGGTTTGATTTCCTGCAAATTCAAAGTTCCAAGATTGAGGTGCCAATATTTTCATGGCTAGATTACTATATACTCTTCATCAAGAAGTATTTAAAGTCTGGTATCTCTGTCTGAAATATCTGCAGTCTTGATGATGATTGCTTAGATCCATTTACTCCTCAGTGGTTGCAAAATGGTGATATCCTAATTCCATCTTTATTAGCTGAAATACTTCCATTCCAAGAAACTCCTTTAATCAACTATGTAATTACTCTGAATAATGAGTTGCTTCTCCAGCATTCTTCAAAGATGACCAATGAGACTTGTTTTAGTATAATAAACTCATACATTTTAAATATATTTGATATGTTTCAATCCAATGCAGTTATTACCCTAATTGATGATCAAATCATCTCATTTTAGCCAGTAGAAGTCCGTCAACTTGGTTTCTGAGTCCTTTTGACATAACTGCCCCAGCATCATTTGTTGAAAAGACTATTCTTTTCACATTGAATGGTTTAGGCATGCTTGTTAAAAATCAGCTGATCACAGATATGGGTTTATTTCTGGATTAATAATTCTATTCCATCAATCTATATGTCTATTCTTATGCCAGTACCATGGTCTTAATTACTGTGACTCTGTAATAAGTTTTGAAATTGCAAGTGTGACTCTTCCAACTTTCTTCTGTTTAAAGTTTGTTTTAGCTATTCTAGGTCCCTTGCATTTCCATATGGATTTTAGAATCAACTTGTCACTTTCTGCAAAAAATCCCAGCTGAGATTTTGATAGAGACTCTGTTAAATCCATAGGCCAATCTACGGAGTATTAACATCTTACCATTAAGTTTTCTGATCCATGAACATCGGATGTCTTTCACCTGCTTTCTTATATAAATGACAGAGTACTAAACACTTTTCTCTACCCTGCATTTTTTACTTAATAGTATATCCTGGAATCTTTCCATGTTACTGTATATTCAAATTCCTTTGTACTACTGAGGAATTCTCTACTACATAGACATACAACATTATTCAACTACTCCCCTATTGATGGACATTTGAGTTGTTTCCAATTTTTGCTATTACAAATAACGCTGTAATGAATATCCTTGCGCACAAGTTTTTTTGTGTGTGTTTTTGCCAGTATATATTTGGGACAAAACCCTAGCAGTGGGGTTTCTGGGTCAATTTTGCTAGCTATGTCTAAATTTTGTCCCATGGTGCTGTACTCTACCAGAGATACATAAGAATGCATCCAGTGCCAAAACAATTTTAATGTATACCAGGGTTGAGAACCTCAGAACTTAAAAATTAGCTACTAGAATTCTTAGAAGAGAAAGGTCATCTAAGTGGGTGACACCTGCAGAAACTGTTCAGTGTGCGGCTTTTGCAGTATATGGTTTATGCAGTGCATATTCAGGGAGGGAAAGGACTGATGAAGGAGGCAGGGAATCTAGGGTAGGGATGACTTTATAAATAAAGGCTGTACTAGAAACTTTCAGTTTGTAAGAGTGGAAAAATTCTTAGAAGGTTCCCTGCCTTCTATCTACCTCAATTCCCAAAAGCCAGGCAGCCCCCATGAGCAGAAAATCATGGAAGTTAGAGTCTCCTTCCTGTCCCAGGGGAGTAAAAGGACAAGGACTGTTCCCAGTATACATGGGGAGCATATAAAATGTCAGGAGGCCTGAGCTCAGGTCTCATCTGTCACTTACTGAAAATCTTGGATACATCACCTTTCCAAGCCTCAGTTTCTTCCTCTGTTAAATGTAGGGAAAAAAATGCCTATCCTACTTCTCAGACACTGTAAGACCAGTCAGGAGAGTGCCTATCCTTCAGAAACTGAAAAGCATCATGCAAATATGAGGAATTCTTACTAAGTTGGATTTGAAATTCTGGCTTGGCCACTCACTATTTGACTTTTCTCAAGTTTAAAATACAGATAACACTTTCACAGGGTTATTTTAAAAAGAAATTATATAATGCGTATAAAGTGTGTGGCACAGCGCCTGACAAACAGTAAGAGCTTAAACAACAGTTTATAGTATTATCACAGGAAGAGTTATAATTTGCTGTATAACTTTGGGGAAACAAATGTTTATATACATTTTGCATGAACTTGGAGAAGTATTTGAAAAAATAAGCAAATTAATAACATTGGTTACCTTGGATGACAAAGTTAGGGAGAATAAATTACTGCTGGTTTTTTCTTTATACACCCCTAGGTTGTCTGATTTCAGAGTCTGAATAGAAAAATCCAGTGCAGTGTCTTCGATGAGAAAAGAGGGGTATGCAATTGATGATGGGCACCCTCTGACCTCCTGAGCTCAGGCAATCCTCCTGCCTCAGCCTCCTGAGTAGCTGGGACTACAGGTGTATGCCACCATGCCCAGCTAATTTTTTGTAGACAGATTTTTGCCATGTTGTCCAAGTGGTCTTGAATTCCTGAAGAGATTCACCTGCCTCAGCCTCTCAAAGTGCTGGTGTTACAGGCATGAGCCACGGCACTCAGCTCAATATTCTATTTTAATTGTTCAATGTACAGGAGTATTCATTCATTTTATTACTTACACTAAGAGTCAGCAAACTTTGTAAACAGCAGATACTAAATATTTCAGGCTTTGCAGGGCACATGATCTCTGTCAAAACTACTCAACTCTGTAGCACAAAAGCAACACAGACAACACAAATATGCTTGGCTGTGTTCCAATAAAACTTTAAGGCTGGGTGTGGCTCATGGCCTGCAAAAGCCCTAATTTACACCTTGTTGTAACATATATAAATGTTAAGTATACTCTTCTTTATGTGTGAAAAAATTTAATGATTTTAAGACATCAAACACACACATTTGAAAAAAAAAAAAACCTATCAAATCTATTCTCTAAAACAAAATATTCAACAGTGTATTTGGACAAATAAACGAATTCGGCACAAAACATTTCAATCTTCAATCTGCAATCTAAAATTTTAAAGACAGAATTTTCTTTCAAAACTTATTTCATATAAGAAAATTTTTCCTACTCAGTTCTCTCTTCTGCCCTCATCCTGCATGTACTAAAATATTCACACCACACTTTATGTGTCTGCCTATCAAGATGGAAAAATACAGTTATCAGCACTCTGGTTTCTTTTTAAGCACCAGCCCCACCCTATAGCCATTCTTTTGACATTCCAACTTCTTCCTCCCTAAAATAATGAATTTAAGGTAGAAAGAGATGAAAAAGAATGGAAATTTACAAGAAAGGGAACATGACCGATAATTGTTACCAAGAAAACATTTTTCCTTTTTGCTCTTAATAGGCTGTAAAGCTGATGTAATTAAATTACAACTATAGCAACTCAGCTGGCATCATGGGTCTTTCGCTCCAGCAGCATCTTTGCACACAGCACAAAGCCTGCATGCTCAGGACTGGGGGTAACTGCAGGCAGCCAGGAGCAGCAGGTAAGGAGCCTGTCGGGAAGGCAAGTTAGCAGAAGTGTCTAAAGGCTGATTGGGCTGTGGGCTGTGAAAAAGCAGTGTAGGGAAGCAGTTGGCTGCATTCAGCTGAAAGGCTGCAGGGTAAAATATCCCTGCCCAGGTTCCTCTGACTTGCCTTTACCAATGCCAACAGAACCAAAACTATTTTAGAAAATAGCATTTTGGGGAGGCCTGAAGAAGAATTTCCACAACATCCATACTGACTCGACAGAGCAGCCAAAACATTCAGTTCTCAAGAACAAGAATGTAGCCCACTCCTACATAATACTCCTGTGACATCTATTAAATGCTTAGAGCAGACAATGTCCCACATTCATACCAGCACTTTGTTGTTTCTCAAGTTCAAGGAATGAAGACTGAGGAGATGACTGACAATTTCCCATATTTTCTGCACAAAATCTCAGTGTCTTTCCAGACCCATCAAAAGCACAAGCAGCAGCACCCTCTCCATCCTCCCATGCCCTTCGATCATGGCTAGAGGAGTATGTGCTCTGGAGTCAACCTCACTAGGTTTGAATCCTTACTTTACCACTCACCATCTGTGTGATCTGAGACAGTTACTTGCCTTCCCTGAGCCTTTGTTGCTCAACTGTAATATGGAGATTGTAGCCTAATGATGGTTGTAAAAATTAAGCAAAATCTTAAGTCTAGCCAGTTTGTAACACACAGTAAGTAATGAGTACATCACATTTCTTTTTTTTTTTTTTTTTTTTTTTTTTT
>NW_016107612.1:2135682-2138182 GCF_001604975.1 Cebus imitator
GGGTTTCACCATGTTGATCAGGATGGTCTCAATCTCTTGACCTCGTGATCCACCCGCCTCGGCCTCCCACAGTGCTGGGATTACAGGCTTGAGCCACCGCGCCCAGCAGAGTACATCACATTTCTTAAGGAAAGCAGCACGTTTTTTTCCTGCCCCACTCCCCACATTATAAGCTCCTTGAGAGCAAGAACCATGTCTAATTCATGGTGTAGTCCCAGAGATGGTCCAGACCTGGCACAGCGTGGACCCTAAACACATGTTTGTAGAATCAACAGCCCAATTGATGCTGTGTGGCAGCAGTGGCTTCCAGCCCAGTCAGTCAGCACTTTTTCCCAGTTGCACTCTCTTGGGGCTCACCCACTCTCCTGTTCTACAATCAGCTAGGAAGCACTGTATTTCCAAGGCCTTTCAGAAGCAGCCTCCCAGGTCACTGATAACAACCAGATAGAATCACTCCTCACTTAGATGGTTTCTCGTCACTTATTACTCATCAATTTCTTCCAAATCCTCTTAAAAACTGTGCTCATCACTGAGTGCTCTCTGGCTTTCATGGTAACACTTATCTGTGGGGCACATATGCATTAACATACTTACGGGAGACATTTATGACCAATGGTCATTGAACTCACGCAGGAACTACTGTGACCAGTTTCAGCATGACAGAGCTCTTTCACTCCTTCCCACCTTGTGATCACTTCTCTCTGTGATACAGGCTCATAGCTTGGTCAGGCAGACAGGCTAGAAAACCTGACAGGCAAGGAAACAAACCAAAACTGCTGTCCTGTTTACAAAACCTTTCTGCATTCCCAAGAATCTGGCTAGTGGCTGTCATTCACAGACTGCGTCTGAATTCAAGGCAGGAAAGAAGAAACAGATCCTGCCCCCAAGCCACCCAGTACCAATGCTGCCACCCCACCAGTACTCACGCCTTGACATCTGCCGTCTCCTGGGACGTGCGTGTGAGCGTACGGGAACGCAGGCGCTCACCCGCCTGCTGGATCTCCTGTAAGTTCCGTTC
The DNA here is from genome assembly GCF_001604975.1 of Cebus imitator. Taxonomy (NCBI): domain Eukaryota; kingdom Metazoa; phylum Chordata; class Mammalia; order Primates; family Cebidae; genus Cebus; species Cebus imitator. The sequence continues at coordinate 2,136,701 of NW_016107612.1, forward strand.
CACATGGGGAAGCTCTGAGATGCCCTCAGTCTCAGCAGCAAGCTGTTCAGCTTGCTGAAGGAGCTCACCAAACCCCTCAGTATCCATTGGAGATGCAGATCCTAGATGGGAGAAAAAAAATGAAAAGATCTAAATCAAGGGAAAGACAGGTTTCAAACACTGCCTGAATCTGTTACAAGCTTAACAAAACAGCAGAACTTTTTGTAAACAGATGAGGACACAGCTCATCAACAAGCAGGATTTGTTCCTGAACATAGCCCAAGAACAGGCCTGACAGAGAAAATGAGTCAGGCTGTGAAAAAAACAGATCATTTCTGTGCATATTGACAGCCCAAGATTGATTTCTGCCATTAGAACAAATGCACAGATAATCAAGTCACAGACTAGAATTCCTGCCTCCTTCCACAGACTCAAAGCAGATAAGGAAATGGAAACCATTGTGGCAATCTCTAGGAGGCTTAAAGAACAGTCACCCTGCACCTCTTATTCTCCACCCATCTTAGAAAAACACTATCACCCCAAAAGCACCAAGCTACGAATAAGACTTTATCTCAAGTGATTCTCACAATGACTCTGTGAGGCTCCTGGGTAGAAAAAGAACCAATTCCAGTTCACAGAGGCTGAGTTACATGCCGAGAATACTCTCTAATGTGATTTGGCACCAGAAAAACATAGGCATTCTTCGGACTAACCACCACTAACTCTCCCTCTCTCCCTTACTGTTACTCTAACACACCTGCTCCTTCACTAGCATAGAAATTCTTTTTTTTTTTTTTTAATATTCATGTCCAGGTCTCCATTCACACATTCTTTATCTTACAAGGTTACTGAGAGCACAGACTTGTGCCTCATTGTTATACGAGACTTCAGAACATTAGATTTGTTACTGCACCTACTACTTTTAGAAATGCCATTACTACTAATAATTATACTCATATAAATGGTATCTGGCTTCTAGACTGTGACTATTATTAGCAAGACCACCTTTTCTCCAACAACTGATCTAGAAAAGCCCTATGAAGAGTGTTGATATTTGATAGTGTACATTTATGAATCTTATATATAAGAATAGTACAGAATATATACTGTACTATTCTTGTATAGGTTCTTGACCAAGAGAATTTTTTAACTCCTACCACTAATTAAATCAACAGAAGATTAAAAAGTATCACTATGGTAAGAAAATTGGCTGGGCACGGTGGATCATGCCTGTAGTCCCAGAACTCTTGGGAGGCCAAGGTGGGCAGATCGCCTGACATCAGGAGTTTGAGACCAGCCTGGCCAACATGGCAAAACCCCGTCTCTACTAAAAATACAAAAATTAGCTGGGTGTGGTGGCATGCATCTATAATCCCAGCTACTAGGGAGGCTGAGGCAGGAGGATCACTTGAACCTGGGAGGCAAAAGGTTGCAGTGAGCCAAGATCATGCCACTGCAGTCCAGCCTGGGTGACAGAGTGAGACCCTGTCTTGAAAAAAAAGA
>NW_016107612.1:2138272-2162229 GCF_001604975.1 Cebus imitator
TTTTTTTTTTGGAGACAGAGTCTCCCTCTGTCACCATGCTGTAATGCAGTGGTGCACTCTTGACTCTAGGCAAACTGTGCCTCCCAGGTTCAAGTGTTTCTCATGCCTCAGCCTCCGGAGTAGCTGGGATTACAGGTGTTTGTGCGCCACCACACCCAGCTGGGGTGACATTACCAGCTTTTTTGTATTTTTAGTAGAGACAGGGTTTCGCCATGTTGGCCAGGCTGGTGTTGAATTCCTGACCCCAAGTGGCCTATCCACCACAGCCTCCCAAAGTGCTGGGATTACAGGTGTGAGCCACCATCCCTGTAGATACTTTTCTTCTTTGTTTAAACCCACGGCTTCTTTTGCACATGTGAAATGCCACTGGTTTAGAATTGTAGTTACAACGTTAATGTAATATATAATTATATCTTAGCTATGAGGCACAGGTTAATGTCAAAAGGACACTGTTACTGCCATAAATCCACAGCAGGAGAATAAGAAGTTTTAAAAATGAGCTTAAAGGACATTAACTTTAAAGGCAAGGGCACAAGGTTAAAACAAAAAATAACTCAACTGGAGTAAACATAAAGACACTTTGGTATTCTTTATGAAGTTCCAAGCTGACTTTAATCTTCAACAAAAATTCACGTACACAGTAGCTCATAACCTCAAGTTTCTAAACAATTATTGTAATTTTTTGACACAATATAGTCAGGCTGTAACTTTCAATCTTTATTTGTGAGAAAATGGGGATGGCAGAATTAGGAAGGTATCTTTAGGAAGAGAGGAAGAAACAGAAGAATTATGAAGAGAGGGGATTTTTTAAACAACTGCTTCCACCTGATGGAGAAACGTGTTTTCTCAGGAATGTTTAAGGCCAATGACATTCCACTAATTACAAAAAACCATGGTCATTCAGAAGAAAGGGAAAAGAAAAGAAAAGCATTGCCTTCTCTGGAACCCCATGCCCACCCCATCCATTATTTTTACTCTAAGATAAAAATAATTTTTCTAATGGAGTCAAGGAAAAGAAAATACTTTTTCCTTTCTGAAGGAAAACTCTGGAAATCCCAAAGAACTGAATGAAACAAAACTTTTCTATGATTAAAAAAGAAGACAAAGAAAGATAAAGGAAGAAAGAAAGAAATATGTCTAATATTTCATTCCTATGTCAAAGGAAATGCTCAACTTCTCAAATGACCAGCCCACTCCAAAGATTTTGAGCAGTAAATCTGAGTATAAGTAATAAATACAAAATCAAAGTCATTTACTTTAACATGGTCCAATAAAGATGCTAAGTTAATGATATAGAATTGTTCTGACAATGGTAAAATAAAGGTTGAATCTCTGAACATCCTAAACGTAGTATCTAAAAGCTAGGCTCTAACTTTTCATTTACAAAACCTGCCCCTTGGCCTTCTCAGTGTGTGGATACTTCATTATTCAGTTGCTTGGACCAAAACCCTCGATGGCCACATAACTCATACCCTACATTCAACCAACCAACAAAGCCTTTCAAATCTGCCTTCAAAATATATCCAGAACCTGCCTGTCCTCTTCATCTCTACCTAGGCACCTCCCCACATCCAAGCTGCCTCCCTAGACTCTCTCAGCAGTCTCCCTTCCTAACCTCCTAGCTTCAGCCCTTGCCTCCCAGTCTATTTTGTCTATAGCAACCCAGCAAATAGTAATCCTTCTATACTCAGTCAGATCACATCCCTTCTGCTTAAACTTCTTGTACAGAGTGAAACCCTACAAAAGCGGCCCCACCACCCCTCATCACTCAGACTCATCTCCTGCTCTATTTCCACTCCTTTCATGGGTGCCAGCCACCCTGGGGCCTCTTTGCTGGTCCTCAATGGATCAGGTACATTCCTGCCTTAGAGTTTTTGTACTCTGTGCTTCCTCTACTGGAATGCTCCTCTCCCAGAAACACTCAAGGCTGACCCCCTGTTTCAGCTCACCTGCCACCCTGCCTTTGAGGCCAATCTAGAACCTTATTTAAAAGAACAACCCACTCCCAACACTCCCCTGTCTCTTTTACTGTCTGTCACATCTGCGAGAATATAAGCTGTACAAGGACAGTGTTCTGTTCACTGACGTACCCCAAGCTTCTACAACGGTGCCTGGCACATAGTAGGTACTCATTTGTTGAATGAATAGGAAGGATTTTTCTTCTGTTGGTGGAGAGTCTGTCCCTCTCAAAGGCTTCCTGCACTCCCTTGCCAAACAGGCACCCACTAGCAGGCAGAGACCTGAACAAAAACATTCCCTTCTGAATACCAACTGATACTTAACATTTCTGAGGCAGTACAGCATAAGGCAGTGACAGCCTAAATGGCATGAATTCAGATCACACTTGGTCCAGACTAGTGCTCTTCCTCTAAATATCCAGACCAAAACCAGGTGAACAAAATTAGAAATCAAAAGAATAAACAGATATATATAGAAAGAATTTTGCTACGTAACTTCAGGGTAGGAATATAAAGAAAACAAGCTCATTCTATGTACGCACAGAAGAAAAGACAGATATGTATGAAATACCATATCTGGGAAAAACTGGATCTGTCCTGCATTATTAAACCAGTAGAAATTAATTATACCAAAAAGTTTTACTAAAGTTTCCAAATCTATACATTTTTTGTTACCATCATTGTGCAACTAAATGTATACTTTGATGTATTCATCATCCCATTGCTTTTAGCTTCAATTTATGGCTAATTTCATAAATTTAGGACAATTTTTAACCCCACCACAAAATAAATATCAATTTAGCCACAAAATATAGAGGTTGAAATACTAAATCTATTTTGACCCAAGACACTAAAAACTAATCATAAAAATAACCTCAGTAAGCTTTTTCCAGTAGAGACAACTAAAATGATCTACGAGAGAAAAAGACTGAAGTCCAAGCCTTGTGTTGGGAAAATTTGGCCATGCAGCCTGGACACCAGCTTGGGGAACTACGGAGGAGAGAGGCAGGAAGAAGCAACACTGAGAACCCATGGAAGCAGGATCCAGAGCAGTCAATGCAGCACGACAGGGGCTGGACAGAAAAAGGCGAGCAGGGACAGCAGTGACTAAGCCTTTAAGCGTGATTGGGAATCCTTTGGTAAGGCAACGCTGGCAGGCACTTGAGAGAGCATCGCAAACTATCAGGGCTTTGGGCAATAAATTACTCTCCCTGTAAGTAGGACTTGGCAGAAGTGCTACTGAGCCTCCACAGAAACTCCTCAACAACCTGGGCAACTGAGAACCTTAAAATGAATGGCAAACTTATTACTGCTGTTAGAAGGCAGGATTGGTTATACTTGTGGGGGCAAGGATGAAGAAGGCTTCAAGGGGGCTGGCAATTTTCAGTTTTTTTGATCTGTTGGTTGACAGTGTGCTCACTTTTGAGAAAATTAGTCGATCTAGACTCATGATCTGTGCATCATACTTCAATAAAAGCTCCCCACCCACCAGCCAAGCAAAGAAAGGACAATGACCCACTGTTTTTCAGAAGCTGTAGTAGGATACCCCACTATGCTAAAAATACTCAGTGGGAAGGTCCCATAATCTAGATAGATCTCTTCATTACACCTGGAGGATGCTGAGCAAATTAACTAAATGAAAAAAGTAAAACCCACAGTTTGAGAGAGATAGCTCCTACCTGGAGCTAAACCAAGGGCTGGCCAATCTTCTACTTCCTCATATTGGTCTGCATTCACCTGTCACTTAGTATCTAAAATGCATGTCCCTTTAGGGCATGTCAACATTCACAAATGAGGGGGAAAAATTCCCAAACTGTATATAAAATGAAATGAACTAAATATAAAGGCAGAGCAAAAATGCATCAAATAATTTCAGTTCATTTGCTATTAACATGTGAGTCTTAATAATGAAAAATATAATCATTTCCACATTCTGAATATAACAACCATGTTAAATATTTAATTGAGCCAGAAAAGAGTAGACACTTAAATATTCAAACAGCTAAGCACTTCTAAACCATTGTAAATCAGTATTCTCAAAGAGGGGGCTCTTTAGGATTTTGTAGGTGGTCTGAATCTTAGTCTGTTACAGTATTCATGCTTATTATATTAAAATGCCCACATGCCTGTTTTCTCGTATTCTTAGTTCATTAGTTTCTTTTCTTTTTAAAGTGTCAGACACAAGTAGAATATCGTTCTTCCTTTACTCAGGGCTTATGGACTCTCAAGCTAGGGAATCATTGAGTCATCCCAGAAATAGCTGTTACTCACTAGCTCTCTTGACTTAAGCCTCTGTTACTCCCAGGATATACTACAGAAAATTAAAGCATCAAAGCTGACAAAGGGAAAAGGAAAATGAAACCAAGGAAAATATAAAAAAGTCTCAGAGCCATCCATCCTAGACATATCTGCAAAACCCTTGCCCAGTTTCTAGTCTCCTAGGGCAAGAGTGGGCAAACTTCTTCCGCAAAAGGATAGGTAGTGAGTACTGGGCTTTGTGGGCCAGGCTCTGTAGCAACTACTCAACTGTGTTGTAGTTTGAAAGCAGGCATAGATAATATGTGAAAAACAACAACAACAGGTGTGGTTGTACTTGAATAAAACATTAATCATGAACACTAAAATTTAAACTACATATAATTTCCACATGGTCATAAAACATTCTTCTCTAGATTTTTTTTCCCCCAAGGATTTAAAGATGTAAAAACCCTTCTTAGTTTATTTGGCACATGGGCCATAGTGTGCCAACCCCTGGGCCTAAGGTATTTAAGCTAAACTTGATAACTAAGCTACCCTTACTAGATCCCAGTGTGAAAACATTGTTAAAAAGATAAAATGAGTGACACAATAAGTGTGTTGTCATCCCCTTTCCACTTTCTGTTCATTTGGAGAGCATACTTGGGGAAGAAATCCGTTTTGTAAAAGTCTCTCCCATCAATGTCCTTTTGACCTAATGCACAGGATGCTGAAGGGAATCCACTGCTCTTTGCAAGTATAATGCAACATATTAAGCCCATGTGAATTTTCCATTTTCTTTATCATCCACAATCCAAACAGCCCAGTTATCCAAGAAATACAAAGGGCTGAGAAAAAGATGAAAGAATAAAGACAAGGCCATCCGTCTTTACTTCCATGTTAAAGAAATTGCTCTCTATTCACTGACTTGCATGGGGAGATGATACCAACTATCTTCCCTGCAGAATTTCAATATAATCAAACAATACTGACTGAGGAATTCTAACTTAGTAAAATGTATGTAGTAACATACCCAAATACAGCTAGTGCTCGACTTACGACCACGATTGGTTCCAACAGACTAGTCGTAACACAATTTGGTCGTGAGTAGGCTATATGCATGCGGAGATGGTAGTGCTGCTGGAAGCTGGTCCGCACTGTCGTACGCCCAGCTGGGCAATGTTTGCGCTGCCAGACGTAGAGCAGTCGTGGTTAGCAACTGTGGTCGTAAAGTCAAATGGTCGTAAGTTGATCAATACCTGTATTGTCTCTTTCAACTTCAAAGATCATGCAACCTAACAAAGACAGTTGTTAACACTGCTACTTTTTCTTTGGATGTTGTCAAAGGGAAAGATTTTATATACATCATAGAAAGTAACTGATGCTGCTATTTATATCCTTTCTTCCAAATGTACAACTGACAATGTTCTTCCTTTTCAATTATTTAAAAATTTTTAATAACAGTAAAAGGAAATGAAAAAAAATCATATTTTTGACAGAATCGGTGAGTAGAAGCTTACACTGTGAACCCAAACATCTGGTTCCAATCCAGACTGTTCACTTACTAGCAGAAGATAAACTGATTTGCCTCTGAGATGAAACCCCCATTACTCTATCTCAATTTCCTCATCAACGAAAAATGGTAATTCTTATCTACTTTAAGGAGTTGTTGATACACAAAAGTATTTTACAAACTCTGCTGATTTATATCATTGTAAAATGCTATTTTAGCTTTTTTCCAAAGTTGCCAATTTGGCAACATTTTATCATTTAATTATAAACATCTCTGCTTCAAAAAATCTTTTAGTAAATGTTCAATCCTAAATTATAACTTATTTAATCACAACTTCCTATCATTAAGTCAGAACTTCTGGAAGACAATTAAAATGTTTAAATGTATATTGTATTGCCCACTGCCAAATATACTTTTTATTATAAATCCAGACTTCCATAATGAAGGTGTAATTCAAAAGAAATTTAGCATTTAATTTTAAGTTGAAACTCTGCCCTCAAACCTTATTAATCAGACTATGACAGGAGTAAAACACAAAAATGGTGTTTGACATTCTTGTGAATGATTCTTTGATTCTTTTCTCATCCAAGACTGATGAGAAAAGCCTCACTCAAGGTATCAGAAGTTTAATATTGATTCTGTTCTCTCTTCTGAATACACCAGCTAGATGACAATATCATTCCACTTTTTACTACATCTGTCAGCTGTCAATTATGACAACAACAACAACAACAACAACAAAAGATTACATCTTGACAGACACGATTGTTGCAGATGTCTCCAGAAGAGGGAGGAGAGATCATAAAAAAAAAAAAAATTGTTGTTGGCAAGTTCTTTATATCCCTGTGAGGCTAGGCAAAAGAGTTAGACCTTATCATTATTCAGAAGGTAAGAGTTCTGGAGAAAACAAAGAACTAAAATAAATTAACTTAGACAGAAGAGAAAGACTTGAGTGATTTAGTAGCAGCACTGCCCTCAATGACTCAATGTTTGCCATAAGGAATGCACAGTATCAGCTTTCCTGACACGTAAAATATCACTTGTATTATTTCCTTTTCAATGAGCAAAGAGAATTAATAAGCTGGCCTCACAAAGAAAAGTAAATTATCCACATAAGTAACTTTCTGATAAACTCTTGGCTGTCCAGTCCCGCAGAAGGCCCAGATGGGAAGAAAGTGCTGTAGGTTACAGCTTGGCTCCATCTCACACCAGCCCTCTGACCCTGGGGCTGGATCCTCTCTGGATGAGGGAGTTGCTCAGGGTCTGCTCACCTTAAAGAATTTACATATATGAGATGTTTTAATTCTGTCTTTAAACTTACTTGATGCTTCCTGGGAAGCAACAGCCCTATTTTAGTGGTGACGGATATTATCTGTATATGGAATCATAGGAATGATACTAGTCCTGTCTTACAACTAGCATAAATAAGGACAGACGACCAAGTCGGCCCCAAAAGGCCTTTGGTTTTGGCTTTTGCTCTTCTCTCTAAACCAATGCTACTCAACGTTGCCCCACAGGGGACATTCAGCAATAGCTAGAGACATTTTTGGTTGTCACAACTTGGGAGGCAGAAGGTGCGCAGATTCCAACAAAAGTCTGGGTACCTCCCATAATAATTTTAAAACCATTGCATGTACAGAATTATCCCACTTGGGCTTTTAATGGCAGTATATTCATCCTTGGTATACCACAGAGCAATGGAAAAGATCAAACTACAGCTGCACAGAACAACATGGATGAATTTCACAGACATAACAGTGAGCTGAAGAAGCCAGATACAAAGAAAAAAAAAAAAAAAGCACTGTATGACTCTATTTATATGGATCTTAAAAACAGGAAAAAATAATCTATAGCACTAGAAACCAGAATGCTGGTTATTCTTGGGAGTGTGAGGGGAGTGCTGATTGGGAGAAAGCACAGCAGAACTTTTTGGGTACTATGGACTGAATTCTGTTCTCCCAGAATTCCTATGTTGAAGCCCTAGCCCACAATGTGAGGACATTTGGAGATGGGGTCTTTGGGAAGTAATTAGACTCGGATGAGGTGAAATGGGTGGGGTCTTCAGGATGGGCTAAGTGTCCTTAGACACACCAGAAAGCTTGCTTTCCTCCACCTACCTCTCCCCACACATATACATGAAAGAAAGGCCACAACTACACAGTGAGCAGCTAGGAAGAGGGCCCTCACCAGAACCCAACTATGCTGGCACCCTGATCTCAGACTTCCAGCCTCCAATACCGTAAGGAAATAAATTTCTGTTGTTTAACCCAGAACAACAGATATTTTGGTATTTTGTTATGGTGGTCCGAGCTGACCAAGGTACCAGAAATGCTCTATGCCTCAATATGGACAGTGGTCACATGAGTGAATAAATGTGTAAAAATTCCCTGAGCTGTACCCTTAAGGTTGGTGCAGTTTTTTTAGAAGGAATAGCAAGAAACAAAGCACTAACTTAGCAAGAAACAACGTAGCATTAAGAAGCTGAGAGTTGGGAGACTTTTCTACTTTTCGTTTGATTCCCTTGTCAGTGTGAATTCTTTTCCATGAGTATATGTGGTCTTACATAATTTTTAATAACTTGTTAATTTTAAAACTGCTCTAAATTCCCTACTTCAGAGTGTGTGTCTCACCACTGCCCCTGAATCCTCAATGGCAATGACTGCCAAATCCATACCTGACCCCGTGTACTCAAACTCCAACCATGAGTTTCCAGGCACCACTGGTGCATCTCCTCTCAAGTACACAATTGTCACACCCATCACGCCTCCATATGCAGTTATCCACCCCCAACCCCTCCTCCACCTCTGCTCCCTGGCTTCTCTCTCTCAGGTGCTAACTCACCCTCCTTCTCCTTTGCATCTCTGTGTGCCCTCAGATTGTTCACCTACAGTTGTCTCTCCACTCTCAGACTCAGAAACCAAACACATGTAGATAAATTTTTCCTGAGCAAGCAGGCAGGTATTCCTCATCCAAACTATAGCTACTCTCTAACTAAAACTCAGGAAACCAAATACCATAGATTCAGATAACATGATATCTCTCACTCTCCAAACTCTCATTACTAAAACAGATTGATTGATTGATTTTTATGATGGAATCTTGCTCCATTGCCCAAGCTAGAGTGCAATGGCAGCATCTCAGCTCACTGCAACCTCCAACTGCCGAGTTCAAGCGATTCTCCTGCCTCAGTCTCCCAAGTAGCTGGGATTACAGTCAACACGCCACCACACCTGGCTAATTTTTGTATTCTTAGTAGAGATGGGTTTCACCATGTTGGCTAGGCTGGTCTCGAACTCTTGACCTCAGGTGATCTGCCCACCTCAGACTCCAAAAGTGCTGGGATTACAGGTGTGCGCCACAATACCCAGCTCCAAAACAGATTTAAATAGCATGGGATATTTGTATTTTTGCAACATCCTCTAACTGTTGCTTCCATCCCCTTCACTATCACACAAGGCCAGACCTTCATTCCTTTAAGTCCAGGTCCTTGTTAGATGCTAGAACATGGTTTTCCTCCTTCTAGCCCCTCCTATTCCATGCACCCTAATCTCTGCGGCCACTTCTGCCTTTTTTTTTTTTTTGAGATGGGAGTTTCACTGTTGTCTCCCAGGCTGGAGTGCAGTGGCACAATAACTGCAACCTCTGCCTCCCAGGTTCAAACAATTCTCCTGCCTCAGCCTCCTGAGTAGCTGGAATTACAGGCATGTACCACAATGCCCATCTAATTGCTGTATTTAGTAGAGATGGGGTTTCACCATGTTGGCCAGCCTGGTCTCGAACTCCTGACCTCAAGTGATCTGCTCACCTCAGCCTCCCAAAGTGCTAGGAATACAGGCATAAGCCACTGACCCCGGCGCCACCTCTATCTTTCTGACACAGCTGTTGCCCCTGCTCAAAAAAACTCACTAGTTCCCACTCACAGGGATCCAGGTGAGACACTACCTTTAACTTTCTGACTCCCAGGATAAACCTTGTGTACCAGTCACCTGATTTACTCGGTTCCTGATCATCCTTGTATGTGCCCTGTTGCATGTCATTTATCCCAAAAAGAAACACCTACCCAACCTTCCACTGCAGCCCTGAGCTCCAGCCAGCTCCTTCACTCTTTAGCTAGATGACTTTGGGCAAATTAATTACTCTCTCTGGGCCTCATTTGTAAAATGAAAAAATAACTGTACCTTTCTCACCTGCCACATAGTAACTACTCATTGGCTATCATTATTACAACCAACTCAAGTCTTACCTACCAAATGGTCTTCCTCAAGATACATCCTACAGAAATGTTCCCTCATCTAAATTCCTTTTACTCCATTCATTTATTTGCCTGACATCATCCCCTGAGCTCTGCTGTGTGTTAGTCCCCACTATGGGCTTTATTTATATCATCTAATGTCATCTTCACAGCAGCCCTCTGGTGTCCAAAGGGACCAAGTAAATCAGGTAACTGGTACACAGGTTTTTCAGCAGGGGCAACAGCAGTGTCAGAAAGACAGAGATGGCCACAGAGAGTAGGGTGCATGGAGTAGGAGGGACTAGAAAGAGGAAGGCCATGTTTTAGCATCTAACAAGCACATGGACTTTCCCCAACCTCCTCATTTCAGTAAACGGTATCTTCATGCTAGAAGTTGTTCTAGCCTAAAACCTTGGCATTGCCCTTGACTTCTTTTCTCCTCTTAAACCCTACATTAGCAATTCATTTCTACACTAAATTTATTCATAAAATACATACATGAGGCAGACCTGCTTTTTGTCTCTTCTCCCACTGTCACCCTAGTGCATGCCACTCTCATGTGTCTCATCTGGGTGACAGAGTAGCCTCCTGTCTCCCTGTTCTTACTTTGGCCCCTTCCACTCCCCAGTCTGTTCTCCACACTACACTGGGAAGGAGTCTTTGAAGAGGCTCAAACCTTCAATAGCCCCCACCAGTCAGAGACTGAGATCCAAAGTCTACCCTGTGCTGTGAGGCCTACATGACTGTCCCCTTACACAATTCCTTCTGTTACCACTCTTCCCTAGGATTACGTGCTTTGGTCCTATGGCCTTCCGCTCTTCTTCAAATATGCTAAATACACTGCTGACTTGGGCTTTCACAGTCACTGTTTCCTCTGCATCTGAAGGAATATTCTCCTTCAAAATACCTACCTGCCTCACCCCCTTACTTCATTCAGATCTCTGCTCAAAGGTCTCCTTTTTAAAGAAGCTTCTCAGCACACCCCAGCTGAAGCAGCCCCACCATCCACGCTACCATATTTCCATTTTATCTCCTTGGTAGCATATTAACAATTCCTGGCATCACATGTCTATCTGTTTGTTCATTTTTTGTCTGTTGCCTAACAGGCTCCTTGAGTCTGGGAACCTTGTCTGGTCTGTCCACAGCTCCATTCCTAGTGCACTGAACAGCAGCACCTAATGCTCAATAAGTATGTGCTAAATGAACGAAGGAAGCAAGATAAGACTATAACTTTGGTGTACCTTACAGATCAATGTAGGAATTTTTGGCAAGGTTTGGGGAAGGTTCTTCTGGCAGTTGGCAACTGTGTATGGAAGATCTAGCTGTTTGAGGACATTGTTGAAGCTATTAAAAAGTATAAAGCTACAAAATATTTCAAACTTTATGTTATTTAGGGGAGAACAGACGTAAGTATTAACAGACAATAACATAACGCAAGTAAATGAGCTAGGAGGACTCTATCAAAATAAAGGGGATTCTCATATCTCTATGTCCAGCCCAACTCTCTTCCCAAGCCAGTACTTCCAACCATCCACCTGATGATATCTATACCTGGATGACCCACAGGTGTCTCAAACTACACATGTCCCAAATCACGACTAATCACTTCTCTCTCCTTAGCCACAGCCACCACCTACTAATGCTTCCTCCTCCCGGGTTCCCAGACTATTTTGATAAAACAATGAGCACACAGTCAAGTAAGCCAAAAACCACCTTCCAGTCACCCCAGGGTCCCCCTTCACCTCCTCAACACTCAGCCATTCTCAAGATCTACCTCTCAAACTTTTTGCAAAGTCATACCCTTGTCTCTTGCCCCTTCTCTGACTTGATGCCAACTAAGTCTTCTTGTTCCTCCAATCAACCTCCCCATGGTCAGAGAGGTCTTTCTGAAATGTTTTCCTGCCTTAAGTCCATCAGGGACACCTTCCATCCCCGACAGGATAAAATGCTCATGTTGTGACAGGGCTATAAAGGGTGCTCTCCATAGAACAGACACTGCCACCCTTACTATCCTCATCTCTCACTGCCTTCCCCCTATTATACCCTAGCAATCCTCTCTTCTTTGGAATGCCTCATGTTTATTCCCTTCATACACTGGTACATGCTAAGGACACACTCTACAACACATCCCCATCCCTATCTTGTCAAATGGGGGACTCTAATGCATGCTGCAGCCAGCTGGGGCAGTCCCACCTATGTCAATCCCCTCCCACACTATTCTGACATCTTCTATACTGTTCTTCCCTAGTGCAGTAGTTGTGATTATTTCTCCACACGTATGTCTCCCTCTCTAGTGGCAAATTCCTATAGGGTAAGATCCACAGATGCTCAACTCTGAGTCTTCAGCATTAGGTCTGGCACATAATAGGTACCAGATACATGCCTGTTGAATTAAAATGGCCTGTTCCTCAACACATCTTGTGAAGGATCTTCCCTCTAACTCCATATTATTTAAATAAACTTTTTCATGAGGAGTGGGGCCTCTCACCTTCGGATCTTTGCTCTGACCTGTCCCCCTCCTTGGTACATCCATCTTTCCGTCAACTTTATTTTCTACTTCAGTCCATCAGGAAGCAGGTTAAGGCCCTCAGGCTCACCACATCTCCAACTGCTCACACCTCAGGGTCTTCGCACCTGCTCTACCCGCTACTTGCAATACTCTCAGATAGTCCCATGACTTGCTTACCCCCTACCTGCAATATTCTCCGATAGTCCCATTATTCAAATATCCCTGTCCTCCCTTAGGAAACAGTCCTGACATCACATTTTTTTATCTGCGCTTTTATTGCTAGTGGTGCCCTCCATAGGCACATCAGTTAAATGAGGGCAGGCCTGTCTCATTCACCACTGTATCTCCATGCCCACAGTAGTGCCAGTAACATTCATCTAGTTCATATTTTTTGAGCACCTACTGTGTGCCAGACCTAGGTGCTAGGAATACGTGAGGGAACAAAACAGATAAAAAATCCCCTCACTCATATTCTACAGGGAGAAGAAAACAATATGCAAGAAAAATACATAAAATATAAGTGCTAAGAACAACTGAAGCAACGAAGGGAGGCAGGAAGTGAGGAAAACCTCACTAGGTGACCCCTAGTAAAGACCTGGAAGAAGTGAGTGCAAACTACATGGATATTAAATTGCAAGCACAAAGGCCCTGAGGCCAAAGCACTTCTGACATGTGGAAGGTGAGGGAGCAAATGAGACTGGGAAAGTAACAGTGGGTCTGATTATGTAAAGCCTTATAGCTCACAGTAAGGGGTTTGTCTATCATTAATAAGATGGGGACTCACTGGAAGGATTTTTTTTTTTTTTTTTTTAATAAAGGAATGGTACAATCTGACAGCCTGTGTTTTAAGAAGATCCCTCTAGCTGGTATGCTGAAAATAGGAGCCAGGACAGAAGCAGGGAGACCAAGTGGCAAACTATTTCAATAATCCAAAAGAGAGGTGGTGACTTAGCCCAGGGTGGCAAGCATTATTTGCAGTGTGAAAAAGAGAGGGCTGGGTGTGGTGGCCCACACCTGTAATTCCAACACTTTCGTGGGAGGCTGAAATGGGCAGATGACTTGAAGCCAGGAGTTTGAGACCACCCTGGCCAACATGGTGAAACCCCGTCTCTACTAAAAATATAAAAATTAGCCAGGCAAGGTGGCACACGCCTGTAGTCCCAGCTACTTGGGAGGCCGAGACAGAAAAATCACTTGAGCTTGGGAGGCAGAGTTTACAGTGAGCAGAGACAGCACTACTGCACTCCAGCCTGAGCGACAGAGGGAGACTGTCTGGAAAAAAAAAAGAAAGGAAAAACAAAGAGAGCAGTCAATGACGTCTCAAAGGTTATTAGCCAGCGTCTTTCCTATTATTAAGATGGAAAAAAAAAAAAAAGGCAACAGGAACAGTAATGAAGGGGAGCTTGCTAGTCTTCTCCTGCCATGTTTGAGTTGCCTATCATCCATCTCAGTGGAGATACTAAGTGGGTGGCTGGATAAAGGTCAGGGGTGAGGCCTGCAATGGAGATATAAATATGGAATCTGTTAGCCTCTGATATGTAGGTATTTAGTGCTATGAGCCTGGATGAGATCACCATGAATGAAAATAAAAATATTGCAAACACCAATGCACAAAGGAGGAGAACTGAAAGAAAAAAAGAAGAGAAGCTAGGATGACCGAGGATATCCTCCTACATCTCCCAGAAAGAATACAAAAAGACCCTCGCTTTTGCTCAAAGACAACGCAGTCAAAACAAAAAATAAATAAAACCTCCTTCCCACACCTAACAGAAGGGCAAACCCAGACCACAGGCTCTGTCAACGGGTCTTTCATACTTTCAGCAAAGACTCATGGGCCCAGCCCCATAATTTTTTCAAAAGAAACCCAGTGAACTTGGGCATCGCCTTTGCAGAGAACGGGATGGAGCAGGCACAGAGAAGGGTGGGCCACTCCTGGCTTCCAATCACTAGCATCCTCCTGGATGTACAAAAGACAAGCCAATGTTTGGGAGAAGTTCCCCTCGCCCCAAATATCCGTTCCCTCGCAGGGCAACGCCTCCCTAGAGAGTGTGTCCACGAGGGGCAGGCGGGCAGGCAGGAAGGAAAGCAGGCAGGGCGGGCTCGCGGGGCATGAGGTGGATGTGAGGGCAGGGGCATGGCGCGAGGGCGTCACAGTGGAGAAGGGGGAGTCGGGAGGCCTAGGTTCTGCATTCAGAAAGTGGGCGGACGAAAGGCACCCCCAGGTCAGCAGCCCGACTCTAAGCTTCGGGGGCGGCTAGACAAGGCGTTTTGTCGCCGGCGTCAGGCGTGCCTGGCTGCCCTGAGGAGAACGGGAAGTGTGAGCGGAGGGGCTCCGAGCGTGACGAATGCGCTCCACCCAGTCACGGGGTCCTGGGTTCAAGGACAAGCCCAGGGTCGGAAGGACGCGATCAGAGACACCCTTACCTTGTACAACAGCTGTCTCCACCGCTCGGGTACCGGCTAGAGTACGCGGCAGCAGCTTCTCGCGCCGCTCTTCCCCGCTTCCTGATTGGCCAAGGCTGGCCGCTCCCAGAAGTCCCCGCGCGGCGCGCCGCCAAACGAACTTTATGGAGACCCGTGGGGGAGAACAAGAACAGGGGCGGGGCCGGGGGCGGGGAGGAGGCGGGCCCTTGGGCCGAACCGTCACGCCTTGGGCCCAGGCAGCCACAGCCCTCACCTTTCTCTCTTGATTAGAGTCGGCTCTGTCAGGAGAAAGCGATTCTAGAATTCCTTAAGTTAAAGGAACTTCTTACTCCTTGAGTGCGAAGGGCTGGGCCCTAGTCTACGAGCTGGGAACACAGTGGCGACCACGACAGACAAGATCTCTGCCCTCATGGAGTTCCCAGGCTGGAGGAGGTAACAAAATATAATAAGTAACTGCAGTTTGCAAGAAGTGCTATGAAGAAAAAACAGGGTGATGGGAGAGAGAATGCTTGGATGGTCAAGGGAGGCCTTTCTGTGGTCGTGGCATCTTGAGCTGAATAAAGAAGGATGAGAAAGGGTGGGGCTTGCAAAGTTCTGGCTTCAAAGAATTCCAAGCAGAGGGAACAAGAGTGAAATCTCCAGGGGAAGCCAGATTAGTGTTTGGAGACTAGAAAGAAGGGGTGTGTGGCTGGAAGATGGTGAGCGGGGGCAAGTGGGGTCAGACTCATCCATAGACTGAATGGCTTATACACAACAGAAATTTATTTCTCACAGTTCTAGAAGCTGGGAAGCCTTAGATTAAAGCACAAGCAGATTCAGTGTCTGCTTAGGGCCTGCCTCCTAATTCATATATAGCCCTTAATATAGCTCGGCTCTATGTCCCCATCCAAATCTCACCTCGAATTATAATCTCAATAATCCCCACATGTCAAGGGTGAGACCAGGTGGAGGTAATCAGATCATGGGGGCAGTTTTCGACATGCTGTTCTCGTGATAGTCTCACAAGATCTGATGGTTTTATAAGCATCTGGCATTTCCCCTGCTTACACTCATTCTCTCTCCTGCCGCCCTGTGAGCAGGTGCCTTCCACCATGATTGTAATTTTCCTGAAGACTCCCAGCCATGCAGAACTATGAGTCAATTAAACTTGGTTTCTTTATAAATTACTCGGTCTCAGGTATTTCTTCATAGCAGCATGAGAACAAACTAATAAAGCACTCTTCTCTCTGTAACCACACACAGAAGAAGGATGAGGGAGCTCTCCAGTATTTTTTTTATAAGGGCTCTAATTGAGGGCTTCACTCTCATGACCCAATCACCTACCAAAGTTCTCACCTCCTAATACCATACCATTAGGGGGCAGAATTTCAACATATAAATTTGAAAGGGGAGGACACAAACATTAAGAAGTCTATAGCAACTAGCGTCCAACTTTATTTATTTATTTATTGAGACTGAGTCTCACTCTAGGGCTGGAGTGCGGTGGCACGATATCAGCTTACTGCAACCTCCACCTCTGGGTTCAAATGATTCTCGTGCCTCAGCCTCCCAAGTAGCTGTGATTACAGGCACCCGCTACCACACCCAACTAGTTTTTGTATTTTTAGTAGAGATGGGGTTTCACCATGTTGGCCAGGCTGGTCTTGAACTCCTGACCTCAAGTGATCTGCCTGCCTCAGCCTCCCAAAGTGCTGGGATTACAGATATGAGGGACCATGCCTGGCCACTTTGTTTATTTTTAATACCTCACACCAGCATATTGTGAGTTCTCTATAAATAATTGGTGCTGATTAACAATATGTATGGATGTGGCCTTTGTCCTCAAGCTATTAAATATGTAACAAGACCCTGCTGTGGCCAGAGAATATCCACAAAGATAATAGTGTCTTGCATCTTGTGAGAGATGGGAAAGTTATTCTTCAAAGTTTATATCTTAGACTACATTATAAGGAGTTATAATCTCTTGCTTTATGGCCATTATCTGCTATTAGCATAAACATACACCCATGTATATATATTCTCTAAATCAGCTACATCTTAAATCGGCTATCTTGACTCGCTCCGGCACGTCTGAACAGAACTGGACAAGCTCCAAACCCTGGTGCATGCCATTCCTTATTTGGAAACCTCCTGAGCTCCTGACTAGCTTCCTCTTCTTCCTTGTCTTCTTCCCTCCTTATCTGTTCAGGACATTTTCAAGTTTTTAGCCAAACGGGTCAAGCATAGAATATGAGTCCCATTCTGGCCAATGGAAACTGGACACAGCAGTAGGGCAATTGCGTCAGGTTATGAAAGTTATAAATGTCCCTGTCTCCTTTGATCAGGTGTGCTCTCGTGGCAAGACTGCCAGCAAGTTGCACCCTTTCTGCAGAAAGTAAACTAGCCTTGCTGAGCAATCCATTGTCTCGTTGTTGGATTTTCCCCAACATTATAAACCCATTTCCAGCACATCTGAATAATGTTTCATACTTTTGCCTTGCTTTTCCTTTATGTAAAAAAAAGAACTTTTAATGACATAGACGAATGCTTGTGCAACATTGCCAAATGAAAATTCAGGACACTTGCCTTTTAAAGTTGAATATTTCTACATTGTAAAACCCAGCATTTCTACTCCTAGATATATGCTCTGGAGAAGCTCTTACACATATGCACCAGGCGATATAAGCAAGAATCTTTATAGAAGCACAGTTCATGTTAGCAAAAACCTTGAAATGAGCCAAATATCTGTTAACCAAAAAAAAAGGATTAAAAAAATGGTGGGGTATTATGCAATGGAACATTACACGGCAGTGAAAAATTAACATGCTTTAGCCATAGATGCACCATGGATGAATCTTGAAAATGTAATGTTAAATGGAAAAAGTAGCTAGGCGTAGTGTCTCACACCTATAATCTCAGCACTTTGGGAGGCTGAAGCAAGAAGGTAACTTGAGCCTAGGAGTTCAAGACCAGCCTAAGCAACATGGTGAACCCCTGACTCTACAAAAAATACAAAAAAATTGGCTGGGTATGGTAGCATGCACCTGTAGTCCCAGCTACTGGGGAGGCTGAGGTGGGAGGATCACCTGAACCCAGGAGGTCAAGGCTCCAGTTGAGCCGTGGTCGCGCCACTGCACTCCAGCCTGTGCGACAGAGTGAGACCTCATCTCAAAAACCTTGCAGTTTTCCAGATGGTCTTCCTATATTCTTTCCTAGCCCCAGAGATAACTGCAATCTGACATTTCCTATTTACCATTCCAAATGTTTTATAGTTTTATCACAAATGTATCTGTGCATAAACAATATATATATATTTTAAGAGAACTGGATGCATTGGCTCACTTCTGTAATTTCAGCACTTTGGGAGGCCAAGGTGGGAGGATCACTTGAGCCTTGAAGTTCAAGATCAGCCTGGGCAATACAGTGAGACCTCCATCTCTACAAAAAAAAAATTAATTAGCCAGGCATGGTGGCTCATGGGGTTGTAGTCCCAGCTACTTGAGAGGGTGAGACAAAAGAATCACTTGAGCCCAGGAGGCAGAAGTTTCAGTGAGCTGTGATCGCGCCACTGCATTCCAACCTGGGCTACAGAACAAGATCCTGTCTCAAAAATAAATAAATAAATACATAAGAGACAAAGAAAGAGAGGATATCGAAATATGATTAAGTGAGAATGGTATCTCTCCTGGCTGGGGAAACCAAAAATGAGCCCTTAAAAGCTAGTGTACTTTTCAAAGTTTCTCCAATGAAATGACCATGCATAACTCCCTTAATCAGAAAAAAGTACACTAAAACTGAGCTGGTTGGCTTTGTTATGTTGGCACAGAGTTACAACATCACCTTCCCAATATTTGCCCAGGTATATGGTTCAAAGAATTTCCTTTGAGGATTCTGAACTCACCTCCAATTCCACTCCATGAACTGTCGTCTTGTCCAAGTGCCACACAGAGAGGAGTTTCTATCTCCTGGTGGCAAGATCTGTAACAGAGCTATTTCTGGAACTGTTTCTGTCAATTAATTATATAGCTTAGAAGAGCTTTCTTAAATATGACTTTATCTGAGCTCAGAATCTTTCAAAAGCCTTTGCCTTGAGAATTATTCTGCGATGTGCCTCAGAGCCCCTGCAGGGCCCTTTTCTCAGTGGTGGGGATTTTCAAACTCTTTTTTTTTTTTTTTAATTTATTTTATTGCATTTTAGGTTTTGGGGTACATGTGAGGAACATGCAAGATTGTTGCATTGGCACGCACGTGGCAGTGGGATCTGCTGCCTTCCTCCCCATCACCCACATCTAGCACTTCTTCCCAAGCTCTCTCTCCCCAACTCCCCTCCCCCCACTGTCCCTCCCCTATTTCCCCCCAACAGACCCCAGTGTGTAGTGCTCCCCTCCCTGGTGTCCATGTGTTCTCATTGTTCAACACCCGCCTATGAGTGAGAACATGCGGTGGATTTTCAAACCTTTTCCTACTTAAAAGGCAGCTGGGTGGTAGAGGGGTGTCCTTATCTTCCCTCATTTAGTCCTGCTGGGTCCCAAACATTCTTTAACAGAATCCTGTTTTTCAAAGGGAGTCTTTGCTGGAATCTTGTATTATAACACAGATTTGCATGTCTCCTATACATACCAAGTATATAATTGTACTGTTTTTGACTGCATAATCATATCAAACAAACACAGGCCTTTTTACTCTTGTCTGGTTGAATTGTGCTTTTTGCTATTCTTAGTCTTCAGTTGAACTCATTGAGTATATGGGATGTGCATTCAATACA
Organism: Cebus imitator; assembly: GCF_001604975.1. Classification (NCBI taxonomy): domain Eukaryota; kingdom Metazoa; phylum Chordata; class Mammalia; order Primates; family Cebidae; genus Cebus; species Cebus imitator. Next base: position 2,157,887 of record NW_016107612.1, read on the forward strand.
CTATACTGTATTACCAGACAGTGACTCTCTGATGGACATCTGCTGTTTTAACATTTCAATTCCCCTGTGGAGCGCTCTTGCCCCAAATCTCAGTCCCTGTGTTTTGATTGGTGGCATGTGACTGAGGCCTAGCCAATCAGAGCAGAGTACTGCAGTAGCCTGGCCACAGCGACTGGTCTAGGAATTGGTCTATAACCCAGTAGGGTCAAGAAAATGCATTCTTAAGATGTTCTGCTCAGACAGTTCTCTTTGTGGCTGAAATAAATTAGAACTGTGAAGATGTTTTTGTAGGCATTATCATTCCTTAAAAATTGTTAATTGTTTGTTTGTTTATTTTGAGACAGATTCTCACTCTTGCCCAGGCTGGAGTGCAGTGGCACAATCTTGCCTTGCTGCAACCTCCACCTCTCAGGTTCAAGTGATTTTCATGCTGCAGCCCCCGGGTAGCTCGGATTACAGGTGTGCATCATCACGCCAAGCTAATTTTCGTATTTTCAGTAGAGATGGGGTTGTACCATGTTGGCCATGCTGATCTGGAACTTCTGACCTCAAGTGATTCACCCTCCTTGGCCTCCCAAAGTGCTGGGATTACAGGTTTGGGCCACCAGGCCGGCCTGTTTAATTGTTTATTATCCACAAAGGAAGAATTTGTCTGGGAAGGAAGACAACACAGAAGAAAGCAATGTAGTGATGGAGAGAGAGCCTGTACTCAAGTGACATTGTGACACAGCTTCTGGATCAAGCTGTGCCTTCTGGATGTTTTGTTGCATGACCGAGAAAATTCCATTTTTTGCTCAACTTCCCAGAGGTTTTATGTCACTTGCAATCAAAATAATCCTGAATGATGCAGGTATTACTTGAGCACGTATAGCATCTCATCTAACATGCTTGTTACAAGGTCAGTAGGCCAGAATTCAGTAAGCTTAATAAGCTTAATTCAGTGAACTTTCCCCAATCAAGTTGCTTTTCCACTACATGCAATATAAGGAGACACTTTCCACAATGTTAAGAAGAATATTTTCACCATCAGATTACATTTTATTCCACCCATTAACGAGGTAACATTAAACAGTTCCATTTACAAAGAAAGTGAGAAAGTCTTACTTTCATGTTCATTACATTTTGTTTCAAAATAACATTGTAACTTGGCAGAGAACACAGAATTATATTGCATGTTTTTGTTTTTATGTAAGTCCAATCAAGACTATGGTCAATTTTTATTATTAAAAAGATGAGGCTATTGGATGCATAGCATTACAAAGTTGCTTGAACCCATAGAATGCACAACATCAAGTGTAAACTGTAATGTAAACTACAGATTGGGTGATCATGATGTGTCAACATAAGCTCATCAGTTTTAACAAATGTGCAACTGTGGTGGGGGATGTTGGCAATGGGAGAGGCTAGGCATATGTACAGGTAGGGGATATGTAAAAAAATCTCTGTACCTTTGGCTCGATTTTGTTGTGCACCTAAAACTGCTCTTAAAAAAAGTCTTTTAAGACATTTTTAAATGTAAGGCTCAGCCAGGCATGGTGGCTCACATGCACTTTGGGAGGCCAAGGCAGGCGGACCACTTGAGGTCAGGAGTTTGAGACCAGCCTGGCCAACATGCTGAAACCCTGTCTCTACTAAAAAATACAAAATTAGTCAGGCATGGTGGTGAGCACCTGTAATACTAGCTACTTGGGAAGCTGAGGCAGGAGAATTGCTTGGACCCAGGAGGCGGAGGTTGCAGTGAGCCAAGATTGTACCCCTGAACTCCAGCCTGGATGACAGAGCAAGACTCCATCTCAAATAAAAAATAAAAATAAAAAATAAAAGTGAGGCTCAATGATTAACAACTCTCATGATTGTTCTTCTGGTGACTTTGTGGAGAAAGGGCCTCCATTTGACCTCCTTTCATTTAGTCTCTTGAAAATTATTTGTTGAGTGCTTGCTATGTGCTGAGTGCTGGGGATTCAGAATGAATGAAATTAACAGGGTCCCTGGCCCATGGAGCTCACATTCTAATAGAGTGGACACATAACAAACATATGAGCAGATTTTGGGGAAGGTTAATTTCAGAGAGTGATAAGCCTATATATAAGAAAGAAAGAAAGAAAGAAAGAGAGAGAGAGAGAGAGAGAAAGAAAGAAAGGAAGGAAGGAAGGAAGGAAGGAAGGAAGGAAGGAAGGAAGGAAGGAAGGAAGGAAGGAAGGAAGGAAGGGAGGGAGGGAGGGAGGGAGGGAAAGAAAGAAAAAAAAAAGAAAAGAAAAGAAAGGAAAAGAAAGAAAGGGCCAGGCACAGTGGCTCATGCCTGTAATCCCAGCACTTTGGGAGGCTGAGGCAGGAGATCACTTGAGCTCACGAGTTCAAGAGTAGCCTGAGCAACACGGCAAATCCTCATCTCTACAAAACACCTAAAAATTAGCTGGGTGTGGTGGCACATGTCTGTAGTCCCAGCTACTTAGGAGGGCTGAGGTGGGAGGATCACGTGAGACCAGGTCAAGGCTACAGTGAGCTATGATTGAGCCACTGCACTCCAGCCTGTGCAACAGAGTGAGATCCTGTCCCAAGAAGAAAAGAAAAAAAGAAAGTGCAGCTGAGGGGAGTAGGTGCTGCTTCAGCTGGGGAAGTAATGGAGGACCTCTCTGAAGAGGTCCTCTGAGCAGAGACCTGGATTCCCAAAGGAATGTGGAGCTATGCAGGATCAGCAAGTGTCAAGGCCTATGGGACAGACAGGATTTCAAAACACACCTTCTCCTCCTGATCAAATCAAACAAATGCACCCAAACCAGAAAACTCCAGGCCCATGTGTCTTCCCTGGTAAAGTCTTTCAAATATTTAAGGGAGAAATAAACGAATGTTACATAAAGTCTTCCAGAGAATATAAAAAATAAGAGCACTTGTCAACTTGTTCAATAAGGCTGGCAGACATTGATTCCAAAACCTGGAAGTACCCTATAAAAAGAGAAATAGAACAACAGCCCTACTGAACATAAAGGCAAAAATCTGAAATAAAATATTGGGAAACCAAATCCAGCAATATAGCAAAAGGATAATACATCAGGATCATGTGAAGAATTTTTTTTTACCAAGAATGTAACATTAGAAAATGTATGTAATTCTCCCTTTCTGCAATCAAATCAAATTAGTGCCTGTTTTCAGTGCAAAGATAAACTGCCCCTTCCCCTCGCTGGGCCTTTTGAAAGAAACCTTTGAGAGAGTCTTCTGGTTTAGGTCTTGGAAGCCACCCAATCAGGGCAACTAGTTATTTATTTTTTTCTTTTGGTTAGATGGAGTCTCACTCTGTCACCTAGGCTGGAGTGCAGTGGCATGATCTCAGCCGACTGCAACCTCCACCACCGGGGTTCAAGTGATTCTCCTGCCTCAGCCTCCTGAGTAGCTGGGATTACAGGCATGTGGCACCACGCCTGGCTAATTTTTGTAGTTTTAGTAGAGACAGGGTTTTGCCATGTTGGCCAGGCTAGTCTCAAACTTCAGACCTCAAGTGACGGGCCTGCTTCAGCCTCCCAAAGTGTTGGGATTACAGGCATGAGCTACCGCGCCCGGCCTAGGACTTGACTATTTTGACTAATCAGAACTGAACCAGTTTGAATCCTTCATTTGTGTAAGCGGACCTAATTGAGAACCAGGGTGAGATTTTTCCCTGTTGAAGCCAGACTCTGCCTTTGTTCTTCCCAGAGCACTTAAGCTGAAGGCTGTGCCTCCCTATTCTGCAGATTGTTTTCCATGTCTATGTAGAGAAAATAAAGCTCCCTTCTTCCTCTGGCGATCTCATGGTCTTTGTTAATGGCAGCTTTATTCATAATAATACCAAACTGCAAACAATTCAGGTGTCTATCCAAAGGAGAAAAATGTGTTAACAAACTGGAGTAGCTACCAAGTGGAATACTATTCTGCAGTAGAAAGGAACGTACCACTGACTGCTGCATCAATAGAAATGAATCCCTGGAACCAATGTCAATGCAAAGCCAGACAGAAAAGGATACATACTATGAGATTCTACTTACGTCAATTTCAAAACAAGCAAGCTTATCTCTAGTGATAGAGGTGAGAATAATTGTTCTTTGGATCTATCGGCCAGGAAAGTGCAGGAAACTTTTTGGGGTGTCAGAAATATTCTATATCTTGAGCTGAGTGGCACCACAGGAGTATACATATGCAAAAATTTATCTATTTATCTATCTATTTATTTATTTAATGTATTCTTTTTTTTTTTTTTTTTTTTTTTAGGCGGGGTTTTTTTTTTTTTTCCCATTTTTGTGTGAAATGAAACAATCTCGGCTCACCGCAACCTCCGCCTCCTGGGTTCAGGCAATTCTCCTGCCTCAGCCTCC
>NW_016107612.1:2162276-2167848 GCF_001604975.1 Cebus imitator
AGTAGAGACGGGGTTTCACCATGTTGACCAGGATGATCTCGATCTCTTGACCTCGTGATCCACCCGCCTCGGCCTCCCAAAGTGCTGGGATTACAGGCTTGAGCCACCGCGCCCGGCTATTTATTTAATGTATTCTTTTTGAAACAGGGTCTCACTCTGTCGCCCAGACTTGAGTGCAATGGTATGATCTTGGCTCACTGCAACCTCCACCTCCTGGGCTCATGCTAACCTCCCACCTCAGCTGAGGTAGTCCCGAGTGACTGGGACTACAGTCGTGTGCCACCACACTAGCTAATTTTTGTATTTTTTGTAGAGACAGGGTTTCACCATGTCACCCAGCCTGGTCTCAAACTCCTGGACTCAAGTGATCTGCCCACTTCAGCTTTCCAAAGTGCTGGGATTACAGGTGTGAGCCACTGGGCCCAGCCACAGAAATGTATTAAGCTGTACACTTAAGATTTGTGTATTTTACTGGATGTAATTATTTCTCAAAAATTTTAAATTAAGGAAAAAGTGATTGACAGCTATTATTCCACTTGAGCCTTTCAACAACTTAGGAGTAGACAGGGCAGAATTTATTATTATTATGTATCCTATGGGGAACCTAGGCTCCAAGGGGATTAAATGACTTACCCAAAGTCATATAATTAAAGAGTGGCAAACCAGGGCTTCCACTCAAGTCTTCTGAAATCAAGCCTAGGCTGGGCGTGGTGACTCATGCTTGTAATCCCAGCACTTTGGGAGGCCAAGGCAGTGGATCACTTGAGGTCAGGAGTTTGAGACCAACCTGGCCAACATGGTGAAACTCCATCTCTATTAAATATACAAAAATCAGCTAGGTGTGGTGGTGCGTGCCTGTAGTCCCAAGCTACTCAGGAGGCTAAGGCAGGAGAATCACCTGAACCCAGGAGGCAGAGGTTGCAGTGAGCGTATCACTGCACTCCAGTGTGGGCAAAACAGTGAGACTCTGCCTCAAAAAAAAAAAAAATAATAATAATCAAGGCCTGTGCTTTCTATCCCAAGAAAGCCTCCAAGGTGAATTTAGGGCCTTTCATGAACTCTATTAAGGAATTATCCAGAGAAGTCCTTTAATTCCTGCCAGCTTTCTGAACTGAGATTGGAATGAATCCCACACTCGTTTATCAGCAGCAGCTGACTATCAGATGACATTGTCAAGGTGGTAGGGTTTTTTTTTCAACATCTGGTTATTTGTTATTAAACATACTGACTGTTGAATGAGAAAAATCCCCATCCTACACATCGCTCCATTGCTGCTGTTTAAAAACAGCTTTGCCGACATCTATCAACTTTGTTTATGTCAAATTGCACAATTTGTCACTAATGCTGAATTTGCCAAAAGAAAAGTGAATTTGATTGACAAGGCCCAAGGATTTCTCTCTCTGCCTTTTCAACAATCCAGATGTTGAAAAAAGTTAGATCCACCCTCAGGAAGGCTCATCTGTGGGTGAAAATTGTACCAAAGGAGCTTGGGGAATATGTTTTCAGTTTTTGTAGAAACTTTGCCTCCAAGAGACCCCATCTTCTTGATTGGTTCAAATTACCCTCCAATTTTAATTGCTGCCTTTCAATGGAGCCATCTGTTTCAAGGCCCATCTGTCAAGGGCTCTCTTGTGGTTGATTATTAAATGTATTTGCAGCTGGAGTTTCAAGAAAAAAAAGTTAAATAATAAAAGTGTCCCCAAGAGTGAAAGTAGAATACAGAAACAGACTTGTAGCTGTTGCCACTCTTAAAAATCAGAGAACTTAGGCCGGGCATGATGGCTCACGCCTGTAATCTCAACAGTTTGGGAGGCTGAGGAGGGTGGATCGCTCGAGATCAGGAGTTCAAGACCCACCTCGCCAACATGGGAAACCCATCCCTATTAAAAATTAGCTGGGTATGGTGGCGGACACCTGTAATCCCAGCCACTCAAGAGGCTAAGGCACAAGAATCACTTGAACCTGGGAGGCAGAGGTTGCAGTGAGCTGAGCTCACACCACTGCACTCCAGCCTGGATGACAGAGACTCTGTCTTGAAAAGAAATGAAGAGAAAGAGAGAGGGAGAGGGAGAGAAAGGGAGAGAGAGAGAGAGAGAGAGAGATCAGAAAACTTAGTCCTTCTCTGCAAACCCAGAAGAAAATTAATATCAGCAAACAAGTATGCAGGACAGTAGTGAACATGGCTGGCTTTGGGGTCTTCCAACACCCTTCTTTGATTGCTATACCAAAAACCTGTCCCCATTTGCTTTCCAGGGACTTACTTCTTTCACATTGTGGGTATTCTTATGGGGATAATAATACCCTACCGTGAAGTGTTGTTATAAGGATTGAGTTACTTAATAAAGTTAAAGACTTAGAAGAGAGTTTTGCATATGGTAGGTGATCAATAAGTGTTAACCATTTTATTTTTGGCAAGTCTTGTAGCCGCAATACTCTAGAATTGAGTAGAGGTGTCCTCACCCCACCAGTGCAAAACTACCAAGTACCCTACACACATCATAAAAAGTTGCAATATTTTATTCTTTTAGAGACACGGTCTCGCTCTGTTACCGAGTCTGGAGTGCAGTGCTACAATCATGGCCCACTGTAACCTCGAACTCTGGGCTCAAACAATCCTTCTGCCTCAGCCTCTGGAGTAGTTACAACTATGGGCACATACCACCATGCCCAGCTATTTTAAAAAAATGTTTGTTGAGACAGGGGTCTCACCATGTTGGCCAGGCTGGTCTCAAACTCCCTGAAGCGATCCTTTCACCTCCACCTCCCAAAGGCCTGGAATTACAGGCTCAATTTTTGTTTTGGGCACAACTTTCGGTAGAATGGAAGCCCTTGGAGGCTTTGTGTCCATAAGTGGGCGTTCAATGAATGTTAGTTTAAAAAGGTCCTGAATGACCTTCTAGGGGACTCTCAGAATGGAGGCCCCAATCACCCAAGATATCCAATTGTTTGAAGGCAGACTCTTTACTCAAATTTGACCCAAACTGGGGCTAACACTGGCATGTGTGGCATAGCAGGGAAGACCAGCTCCTATACATGACCCTCTTGGGGGTCGGCCAGTTCAGCTGTTCTGCAACATTACTGTCTAGATCTTATCAGCCTTGAGGGATAAGACTGTGTCCAATGCTGGCTACTGGGAGGACCTCAGGCTTTAGTAAACCAGCACCAGAGTTCTGAAAACCGTGGTACACACAAGCTGGGAGCTGTAGCCCCCTGGGTGATGGCTGTCTTAGAGGTCTCATTCTTTTTTAGAATAGGTAATAATTTTTAAAAATCGTGAAAAAGTCAAGCTAAAAGTCAGGAAAGAGAAGACACTCAGGTAAGAACAAAACTTTCTTTATCCATCTAGCTGACGATGTTGTAATTTCTTTTCATGGGAAAGTATGTTTATTTGCTTTTTAAATCCCTAAGTGTCTTCACAGCATTTACTTTTTATAATGTATTTGATTTTGGTTTATGAGAAGTCTAATTTTTAGTTTCACCGTTTAGTTAAAATTGGGAGGTGTGTGGCCAGGTGCAGTGGCTCATGCCTATAATCTCAGCACTTTGGGAGTCCAAGGCAGGAGGATGGCTTGAGACCAGGAGTTGGAGATGAGTTTGGGCAATATGCTGAGACCTATCCCTACAAAAAGGGTTTAAAAGTTAGCTGGGCAGTCCCAGCTAAACAGGAGGTTCAGGCAGGAGGATTTCTTGAGCCTAAGGAGGTTGGGGCTGCGGTGAGCTGAGATCCTGCCACTGGACTCCAGCCTGGGCAACAGAGTGAGACCCTGTCTAAAAAAAAAAAAAAAAAGAAAGAAAGAAAAAGAAAAAAGAAAGAAAGAAAAGGAAAAGAAAGGAAAAATTCAGAGGTGTGAAACATTTTTTAGAGGAGAAAAAGTGGCTCAGCTAAGGAAGTTGCCCAGGGTCATGTCACTAAGAAACAAAGGAGGATTTGAACTCAGGTTGGCCTAATGTGTTCACAGACACACACTGTAATCCCAGCTACTCAGGAGGCTGAGGCCGAAGAATGGCTTGAACCTGGGAGGCATAGGTTGCAGTGATTCAAGATCACGCAATTGCACTCCAGCCTGGGTGACAGAGTAAGACTCTGTCTCAAAAAAAAGAAAAAGAAAATGAAAAGCAGCTTTCTTGGTGCACTGGGCAGCGTGTTGGCCTCATAAGCTGAAGACAATGAAAAGGCAAGACAGGGACTGAAAGGACGCCTTCACCCACGTATATGACAAAGGATAGGTATCCAAAATATGCAAAGAACTTCTGCAAATTAATAATTAAAAGGACAATCTGACTTTTTCAACAAGCAAAAGACTAGAATAGACATTTCATAAAATACAGTATAAAAATACCAATGAACATGTTTATAGTCCACATCAGTAGTCATCAGGGATATATAAGGGTAAAGCCACAATAATAACACTTCACACCCAGTAGAATGGCCACAATTTAAAAGCCTGACAATAGCAAATGTTGGCAGGAATGTGAAGAAACTGGACCTCTCATATTTTGCCATTGGGGGGTGTAAAATACTACAACCACTTTAGAAAACAGTTTGGCAGATTCTAATAGGGCCCCAGCGATTCCACTCCTTGGTATCTATCCCAGAGAAATAAAAGCACAAGTCCACAAAAGACTTGCACAAGAATAATGGCTTTATTCATAACATCCACAAACTGGAAACAACCTAAATGTCCATCAAAGAACAACGGATAAACCAACTGTGATACATGCATACAAGGTAATACTACTTAGAGATATGAAATAACAAACTCTTGATTCACACAACCATATGGATAGATTTTTAAAACATTGGGTTGAGTAAAAGAAACCAGAACAAAGAAGCACACACTCTCTGATTCTATTTATATGAAGTTTAGGAACAGGAAAATCTAATATGTGATAGAAATCACAACAGTGCTTGTCTGGTCAGGGAGGGGTGGGGTATTGACTGGCGGGGGCATGAGGGAACTTTCTAAGGTGATGATATATTCTAAATCTTGAATGAGATATGGGTTACGTGGGGGTGTACGTTTGTCAAAATAGTCGAAGTGTGCCATTAAGATTTGTGCATTTTAGCTGGGCATGGTGGCTCATGCCTATAATCTCAGCACTTTGGGAAGCTGAGGCAGGTGGATCATCTGAGGTCAGGAGTTCAAAACCAGCCTGGCCAACATGGTGAAACCCCATCTCTACTAAAAATACAAAAATTAGCCAGGGATAATGGCCCGCGCCTGTAATCTCAGCTGCTTGGGAGGCTGAGGCAGGAGAATTGTTTGAACTCAGGAGAGTAAGGTTGCAGTGAGCTGAGATCACATCACTGCACTCCAGTCTGGGTGACAGGGTAAGACTCCATCTCAAAAAAAAAAAAAAAAGATTTTTGCTTTTTATCAAATGTAAATATAATTTTACCCTAAAAATTATATGTGTGTGGGTGTGGTGGTATGTGCTGTAGTTCCAACTACTTGGGAGGCTGAGGCAGGAGAATTGCCTGAACCTGGGAGGCAGAATTGCAGTGAGCCAAGATCTTGCCACTGCACTCCAGCCTGGGCGACAGAGCAAGACTCCGTCTAAAAAAAAAAAA
>NW_016107612.1:2169293-2171459 GCF_001604975.1 Cebus imitator
ACTGTTTTTATAATTCCATTTGCGCTATCATGCGGCCCGATCTTCCATCTCATTCCAGACATCAAGCTGTAGCCTGAGCTTGGGCGTTGTGGGCTCAGAAGACAGATTCATTTCCTGCTGCCTGCTTCTCTAACCCCAAATCTCCCAGTGTGATCCAAGAGCCCTGAAGATTTGCCTTCACTGCCACCCCACCCCCAGCTGTAGATGTTTCTTTATAAGCCTTGCTTGTAAATAGGTGTCAGCAAGGGTCTCAGCATGCAGGATGTGGACATGTGGGCATTTGAGATCCCCCCACCGGCCGTCACCATCCTCCTGCTGCCGCCAGTGTGTCTCTTGAGGACGCCTGGCAGGTTACACCCCACCCTGGGGGCAAACAGTGGCTGACAACAGAACAAGCGCTCACTCCCCTGCCCCACAGCAGGACAGTTCAGTGGGAGGAATTTGCTGTAGAGCACCCTGGATCAGGCTGAGGCTTTCCCCTTCCATATTCGGCTTCGTTTGCTCCTCCAATAAGTCACACATGTGGAGCCCTAAGGAGCTAAAAGAAAATTGGAAATGAGCTTAGCTGACAAGAACAGACACAGGGTAGAGGGGAGCGGGTGTTCTGAAAAATAACGTCAACCGCAAAGGCTCACTAGTACCCAAGCTTCCTGTCGCAAGCATTCAGCTCCCTGCCCACCTGCACCCAAGTTTCCTGTCTACAAGCCCTCAGCCCAGGCAGCACGACCTTATAAGGTCCCCTGCAGCCCTGCCGTTTTGCAGACAGCATTCTGTCTGCTGTGTTGCCTGCCCATTGCTCTCTTGCAATGCATCTCCCAATTTCTCTAATAAATCTACGTTTCTTTCCCGCAACTGTCTTGGTAAATTCCTTCACCATCTGTGACACTGCCCCTAGGCAGTCGGTTTTTTGTGTTGTTTGTTTTGAGACAGTCTCCTCTGTCGCCCAGGCTGGAATGCAGTGGTGCCATCTCGGCTCTCTGCAACTCTGCCTCCCAGGTTCAAGCGATTCTCTTGCCTCCGCCTCCTGAATAAGTGGGATTATAGGCGTCTGCCACTACGCCCCGCTAGTTTTTGTATTTTTAGTAGAGATGGAGTTTCATCCTGTTGGCCAGTCTGGTCTCAAACTCCTGACCTCAAGTGATCTGCCTACCTCGGCCTCCCAAAGTGCTGGGATTATAGGCGTGAGCCACCGCACCCAATCAGCTCCCAGGCAGTCATTGACCGTGACAACGAGCACCTGAGTCCCTGTTGCCAGCTCTGCATCTAAGAAACCCAGACATGAGAAAACTCCTTACAACACTGCAGAGGGCAAAGTGGTGTCTGTGGGCAGAAAAGGGGCAGCACTGGGCTCAGTGGAGACCAGGCCAAAACACTCCCATACTTCAAAGGTTAGGGATTTAAATCCTACCTGTCATAGTGGAATTTAAACAATCTTAACTTTTCAACTATAAGGAACAGACTCAATATATTATCAAACATGCTTATGATACATATTATACCACCATGAATGGTGCTGTATGAAATATGGAAAACGATATTTGTTGAAGCTCAAGGAATGGGTACATGGGGGTGCATTTTACGATTTTCTCTACATTTGTATATATTTGAAATTTTCTGTAATAAAATGTGTATTAAAAATGGATGGAGAAATTGCTGTAGAATATTGAATGATATTTAGAAATAACTCACACTATATAGTTAAGTGAAAAACCTGGCTAATTATAACCAGGTAAGTCTATATATATGCGGATTTTTAAAATATTAAGAAATTGAAAGCTGGGTGCTGTAGCTCACACCTGTAATTCCAGCAACTGGGGAGGCTGAATGAGAGGATGGCTTGAGCCCAGGAGTTCAAGGTTTCCGTGAGCCATGATTGCACCACTGTGCCCCAGCCTGGGTGACAGAGCAAGACCCCAAAGCTTAAAAAAAAGAAAAGAAGGCCGGGCGCGGTGGCTCAAGCCTGTAATCCCAGCACTTTGGGAGGCCGAGGCGGGTGGATCACGAGGTCAAGAGATCGAGACCATCCTGGTCAACAAGGTGAAACCCCGTCTCTAGTAAAAATACAAAAAGTAGCTGGGCATGGTGGCGCGTGCCTGTAATCCCAGCTACTCAGGAGGTTGAGGCAGGAGAATTGCCTGAACCCAGGAGGCGGAGGTTGCGGTGAGC
>NW_016107612.1:2172624-2215687 GCF_001604975.1 Cebus imitator
AAAGAAAAGAAAATCAAAAGTCTCTATATCTCTATGTATATAAAGAATAGTCCAGAGTGCTATTTATTACCCTGATGAAGTGTGACGAGGTGACGAGGGCTGAAGGGAAGGGACCAGGAGTGGGGCTGGCTGACTACTGAGATGTATCTGTCATGTTTTAATTTTTTACAAGAAGAATATATTTATCTATTACGCATAATTAAACATTAATAATGCCAAAGACTACATGGATATACACTGAAGTGCTAGCAAGGACCATCTCTGGGTGGTGAGAGTTTCTTAGTTCTTTTCTAGAATTTATGAATTTTCTACCGCAAGCGTATATGACTTAGGCAATCAAGGCAGGAAGGCAGAAGAAAAAAAAGAAACTAAAGAAACACTATTGTGCCAAGATACGCCCCCACTTTCACCTCCTGGTTGCATCCAGTTCATTCTCCGAGCTCAAGGTCTCCCCATGCAAGGTTTCCTGATCCCTAGCCCCTCCCTTCAAGAGGCTGCTCTTTCCTCAGTGCTCTCTGAGTCTTGGATAAGACCCCCATAGCGGGCACAAACCCCACAGGCCCACACTGGATGGATGTGTAGGCTTCCGTGCCCAGGGCAGGCCCACCCTGCTGGCTTCTGACCTTTTGGCAGCATCCCTTAACCCCACCCTCCACCCTGAGCCTGGCCCCTGAGCATCAATTATAGTTGGTGAAATTAACATTGTTCAGAGACCTTCAACAGAGAAGAGGAATCCTTTACATGTGCTTTTCCTTCCCAACTTGGGGAGGGGGTCCTTGTGCATCCTAGGGGTCTTCTGACCATTCCTCCCATCCCCAGCACTCCCAAGGGTGCATTGCCACCCCAGCTTCTTGTTCAGCTGTTCTTTCTCACTAAGCACCTACTGTGTGCCAGACATTGTTCTGGGCACGGAGATATAGCAAAATAAGTGAGCGGCTCACAGTGACATGCCCAGTAAATGGCAGAGACAGGACTTGACCTCAGACCTTCAGATGCCATGTCCGACAGCGACTCCAGAACCTCACACCCCAGAACTATCAAGGGTTAAATTCTTCTTTTGAGTAAAGCCACCGCAGCCATCATGGTTCATTTCTTGGCACCCATTCTGAAGTTCAGGGCAATTACTTCACAATTGCCCTTTGCTGTAGGTTTTTTGTTTTGTTTTGTTTTTTTGTGATGGAGTCTTGCTCTTGCCCAGGCTGGAGTGCAGTGGCACCATCTCGGCTCGCTGCAATCTCCACCTCCCGGGTTCAAGTGATTCTCCTGCCTCAGCCTCCCGAGTAGCTGGGACTACAGGTGCATGCCACCACACCCGGCTAGCCCTTTGCTGTTCTTATTCCTTCCTTGACTGAATAAATCTTTAAGGTAACAAGAAGGGAAAACATACGGCAGATCTCCTCTGGGCCTATAAAACCAAGATGTGAGATTATTACATTGCTTCATGTGCTAAGTCAAACAGATCGAATATTTTAATGCGGAATTTTATAAAGCACATCTTTTTCTATGACTACATAATGACTTATAATTGCTTTCTGCAAATATTGGCCCTATTTCCAAAGAGAGAGATCTTTAATGAAGTTTGCCCTGTCTGACTCTTGTTTTATTTTTGTTTTTTGTTTTTTTTGAGACAGAGTCTGGCCCTGTTGCCTAGGCTGGAGTGTAACGGCATGATCACTGTTCAATGCAGCCTCTACCTCCCAGGCTTAAGCGGTCCTCCTGCCTTGGTCTCCTTAGTAGGTGTGACCACAGGCACATGCCATCACCCCTGGCTAATTTTTTAACTTTTCTTGTGTAGAGATGAGATCTTGCTGTGTTACCCAGGCTGGTTTCAAACTCCTGGGCTCAAGCAATTTTCCCACCTCAACTTCCCAAAGAGCTGGGATTGCAGGTGTGAGCCACCATGCCCAGCATCTGACTTATTTCTTAAGTAAACACACTGCCATTTATGTATTTATTTACTTATGTATTTTTATTTTTATTTTTATTTTGAGTCAGAGTCTTGCTCTGTTGCCCAGGCTAGAGTCCAGTGGTGCGATCTTCGCTCACTGCAACCTCTGCCTTCCGGGTTCAAGCAATTCTCCTGTCTCAGCCTCCTGAGTAGCTGGGGCTACAGGCCTGAACCACCACACCCAGCTAATTTTTGTATTTTCAGTAGAGACAGGATTTCACCATGTTGGCCAGGCTGGTCTCAAACTCCTGGCCTCAGATTATCCACCCACCTTGGCCTCCCAGAGTACTGGGATTACAGGTGTGAACCACCATGGCTGGCCATGCCCTGCCATTGAAAGTCTGCAGTAAGAAATAATTTTTCCATTTAGAAAGTCCCTGCCCTTATGGAGTGTTCAGTCTGTTAGGGGAGATAGACAACAAATCAAATAATAATACGGGAGGTTAGACAATGACCGAGGCTCAGAGAAGGAATAAAGTTGGAAGAGGGGTGGGATGGGTTTCCAACAGGAAGGGAGCTGAGTGAAGACTTGAGAGAAGGGAGGGAGGAAGGGAGGGGGCCAGCTGGCCGAGCATCCCAGGCACCCAGGCAGAGGTGCAAAGTCCTTGAGGCAGGAATTCTTGGTGATCTTCGGGAAAAGAAAGAGGCAAATGTGGCTGGTGAAAGACAGTCATGTAGGGCCCTTTGGTCCGACATAAGGACTTCGGCTTCTACTCCAAGAGAAGTGGCAAGCCGTGGAAGGGCTCAGATGAGAGAAGTGACATGCTCTGCCAGGATGAATCCTGTGGCTGTGTTAAAAATACATCACAGTTCTGGCTGCACTCACCCGAAGTAGCTCTTAGCCTCTTGAAACTACATTGCTATTGCTATTAAATACCCAGTTTACGAGGGTTCGCCTTAGGATTACTTGACTTTACAATGGCACAAACACCTTCAGTAGAAACTGTACTTTTAATACCAACAGAGCCTTTCACTTTTTCACTTTCGGTGCAGTATTCAGTAAATGACATGAGATGTGTAACACCTTCTTATAAAATAGGCTTTGTGTTAAATGATGTTGCCCAATTGTGGGATAATGGAAGGGCTCTGAGCATGTTTAAGGTAGGCCAGGCTAAGCTATGATGCTCAGTAGGTTAGATACTTTAAATGCATTTTCAACATACAATATTTCAACTTATGACAGGTTTATCAGGACATAGCACCCCCCTACCCCCTTAAGTCAAGGAGCATCTGTATTGTAACAGCTGAAGAACTTGACTTCTGCTCAAGTCTAAACCTCAAATAACCATTTTATCTGGGCCCAGATGGACAAGGAGGTGGCCCAAGCCTGGAAACTGAGGCTCAGAAAGACTCCTCACCCTCAAGGTCACCCAGCTCACGGAGTTACTATAGCAACAGCTCTGACACCCCATGACACAGGATTCCCAGATGGTCTTGCTCCTAACAATGTGCTGGAAGGTCCCACCTAGGCTTATTGAATTAATTTGTCTATTTCTACTAATCAGACACATTTGGAAAACACTGCTTTGATGTATAAGATGTCCCTATCTTAGCAACCTGAATATGTCCATCTCCAAGTATATAAAATTCTCAAAAATATCCTTAAGAGAGAATTCAAATGCACTGGATCACAAATTATAAATGCATTTCAAGTAGAACCTTTAACAGTAGGAAAGGTAGGGGTGGAGTGGGTGTAAACATTCAAACTAAGGTGGGCCTGGGGAAAACAGGCAGGTTACTGCTTATTCCAGCTCTTGCTAATTCCAGACTATTTTCTCAATGGCCTGTGTGTGCACCTCTCACATGATCTGAGCTGTGAGCCCCAGGGCTTCTTTCTAGAATCCGAGGAAAGCAAGTCTGACTGACTTAATCTTTTTTTTTTTTTTTTTTTTTGAGACAGGGTCACATTGTCACCCAGGATGGAGGGAAGTGGCACTCTCTCGGCTCACGGCAGCCTCAACCTCCCAGGTTCAAGCGATTCTTGTGACTCAGCCTCCTGAGTAGCTGGGATTACAAGTATGTGCCACCATGCCTGGCTAATTTTTGTATTTTTAGTATAGATGGGATTTCGCCATCGTCTTAACATTTTGATGTGCTGGTTGGGTTGACTTAGCGGCACTGAATTGGGATTCCCATCAGCGTGCAATAAAGAGAAATGGCCACCAGGGGACAGCAAACATCCAGTAAGCAAAGTCAGTGCCTTTTCAAAAAGTGAACAGAAGAGCTGGGAATCTGTCAGTGGGCGGGGGAAGCACTTACATTCTTGGTAACCATAGCCGAATTGTGTTAGTGACTTTTTTTTTTACATACCCAGCTTTCAATCTGCCTAGAATCCCATTGCCTTTGTCTAGAAGCTTAATTTTAAGAAAGTACTTACTTGATAAACTAATCAATGAATTAAACCAGTTCTCAACTGGCACTGGGGTATTTTGCCTCCCAGGGACATTTGGCATATCTAGAAATATTTTAATTGTCACTATTAAGGGTATAGTCCTGGGATTACAGGTGTGAGCCATTGTGCCCAGCCTTGCATTGGCTTTCTCATCCGTACCAGGGATTCAGCCCATGTAACCCCCCAGATTCTGAAGAGCCACTTCTGACTGTTACAAACTTTGAATTTTTGCCAGGAAAGTAAGTTTTCCCAGGCCTGAGAGTGGCAGGCCCCAAGGGTAGGAAATGCCTACCTGTTCACCCAAGGGCGTGTCTCACAGGCCCAGGCAAGAAGGAACGTGGTCATGGGATGATACGTGATATCCAGTCCCCCATCCAGTTCTACCCTCAGCATCTCAGGCCCTGGAGGTCAGGTGAAGACAATCTTGCTTGGTCACAGTGGGTGGCCCTGTGATGCCATAGAGAAAGCCCTCTCATGCCACCAACACCTTCCCCACCAAAGGGATGTCTGTCCAGACTAAGCTGAGGGAGGAGAATCACTTGAACCTGGAAGGCAGTGGTTGCAGTGAGCCAAGATCACATCACTGCACTCCAGCCTGGGAGACAGAGGGACATTCTATCATTTGCTGGACAAGTAAAAGGTGGGGACTGTGGGGTCATTCTTAGGACTCAAGTAAATGCCATGGGGTTGGGGTGTGCTCCTGTGATGGGTGTCCTTTGAGACACATTCTACCCCATGTCTCAGAATTCCCGAAGGGAATATCCAATCGGCTGAGGCTCCCTGGAGAATACAATTCCGGCCCTCAGCTTTTTTAGCTGAAACCAGGCCCCTGGCTCTCCCCTCCCACCAAGGCTGTGCCCAATGGAGGCATGGGAATTCCCCTAAAGTAAGTTGGGGGGATGGATGCCAGACAGTCAAACTTAACCAATGCCCATGCCTGCCTGAATGCACCCCAGAGAGTCATTTCTCTGGGTGAAACATTGCCCTGTCTCTCTGAAGGGCCACTGATGCTGACAAACTCCCAGACTGGGAGACTCAAGATCACTGACCTACTGGTATAGGTTCTGGCTTAGCCTTGCTCAGGTTTGGGGGGTAGGCCCACCCCCAGGATGGAAATGATGTATCTGGTAAGCCAAGGTGGCTGGTGATGGGGCACAGGCCTATGCCCCAGCTTTGTGAGGCTACCTCTGGAATCCCCAAGGGACCAGTCCACCAAGCTGTTCATATCACCCAGGCCTGGGTGACAACACTAGCCTCCCGGCCTTGCCTCTGCTCCCTCCCTTTTGGACTCAAGAATCCCTAAGTCTGTCCAGCAGAGGCAGAGCCTCAGAGGAGGGAGAAGCTCTGATCCCTGAAAAGTAGCCAGCCCTTGCACCCCACCCTAACCTTCCACTCCCTGCATAAAAGATTTGTGGGTTTCTTCAGCAGGTAGAATCTTCCTCCATGGAGGGTGGAGGGGGCCAGAAATGAACTAAGGATGGTAGATGAGGGTGAGGGGAACTAGGGTCAGCCTCGCTGACTTCACAGCTTTGCCCAGGGCAGGAGGTGAATGTGGTCCTTCGCCCATCCAGGGGCGGCCCCAGGGATCACCCTGAAAAAGTGGCTCTTCCAGCACTGTTCACAATAGCAAAGACATGGAATCAACCTAAATGCCCATCAGTGACAGACTGGACAAAGAAAATGTGGTCCAGATACACCATGGAATATTATGCAGCCATAAAAAAGAAAAAGATCATGCCTTTTGCAGGAGCATGAATGGAGCTGGAGGCTGCCATCCTTAGCAAACTAACGCAGGACAGAAAACCAAATACTGCATGTTCTCACTTATAAGTGGGAGCTAAATGATAAGAACTTATGAACACAAAGAAGGCAGTGACAGATGCTCAGGTCTACTTGAGGGTGGGGTGGGAGAAGGCAGAAAGGCAGAAAATGTAACTATCGATCACTGCCTTGCATTTCCTCGACCGTGGCTGTAATCTGGTCTCCAGGTGATGAAATAATATTTACAGCAAACACCCATGGCACATGTTTATCTATGTAACAGACATTCACGTGTACCCCTCAAACCTAAAATTAAAAAAAGGAAAGAAACCAGGAAGGAAGGGAAAAGAAAGATGGCCTAGTAGGTATTGTGGTGCCGCAAATGGAGCCAGGTAAGCGTCCCATGGGACATACAGGTGTGTGATTCAGATTCTCTCCCCACCTCCACTCCTCACGGGGCTCTGAGCAGACTTGCTCAGCCACACCTGCAGACAGGCATTCTGAGAGCCCTCAAATGCCTGCACTGTCTCCACCCCCACCCCGACTCCTGCTTCTACCATACATGGCTTCCACCATCACCCCTGACCCCCTCCAATCCCATAAGCTGAATTCGTCTTTAGATTAGTTCAAGTCTCCCAGGGTGTAAGGAAAAGACACACATGGTCTTTAGTGATGGGACACAGCCTATTTGAGGGTGTGCTGGGTATTTTCTAGATTCACTCTCCACCCTCCTCCCGCCATCCAGAGAGAGGGTGGCAGCGGTAGGGACAGCATCTGTTTGGGTTCAGCCAATGAGCACATTGGCAGGAGATGGGTGAGGAGAAGAGGACGTCACAGAATGGAGAGGAGATCATTGAACGGACTCCCTTTCACCAAGTTGTGTGGCAACCTGAGGGTCACAGCTTCTGTTGGGACACCCTCTCCTGTAGCTACTTTCTCTGGGTTCCAGGGCTAGCCACGCCTGGGTCTGGCAATTGCTCCCCAGTGTTGCAAGCCTGTAAGTCTTTGCATCTTTTATTTGTTTCCTTTAATCCTTCCTGCTCCTTTGTAAACAACCCTTTTATTAAACTCTCCCCAATGGCTCACAGATCTCCTGCCAGGACTCCTCCTGCTATAGGAAGAAACTCCACAGGGTGGGTCTCGGGGGTGCAGTCCTATGTCCCCCTAGGGAACCTGAAGGGGCCAGATTCTCCTTCCCACTGCCAGCCAGATGGACTTCCTGAGACTTTGAATCCCCAGCTGGAGGTAAAGAATTCAATGAATCCTTTAGAACTCATTCACAGTACCAATGGCCAGTGGCAGTGGTGGGGGTATCTGGGGACAGCAGAAGCAGTGGGGACAGCTGTGCAAACTGCTGCAGCCCAGTCGGGCTGCTCCTGGGACATGACCTGACCACTCACAGCAACCCCCCATTTTCTGACTCTAGTTCTCCATCAATCTAGTTGACTCCATGGGTCCCCAGTATCTTTCCAATGAATTTGTTTTGCCTAATTTAGCTAGAGTCCATTTCTGTTGCTTGCATCCAAGGAACCCTGACTAACACAGAGTTTGCTTTCAGGATTCAAAGGGAGGTGGGTATTATTTGGACCCCTGTCAGCGGATGTTCAGCTTCTCTGGGTCTCTATAGGACTGAGCCATGTAGCAGTTCCCGGAAAAGCAGGAAAAGCAGGCACGTGATTTGGTCTAATTGTCCTCATGGCTTCTATTTAGGGTGGGCGCTTTACTATTCTCATAATGCAACTTCAGTTATAGCATGAACTCTGGCAGCCCTGTTAGCCCCTCAGGTCTCTCAGAAGAGAGGATTTGAGTGGTTCAGTTTGCCTTCACCATCCACATTGGGCAGTGTCAGGACAGCCCCCTGTCCTGCTTGTCCAGCCCACCCATCAATCTTCTATCTGCTGTGGGCCAGCATGTGACCATGCGAATAAATGAATGGGTGAATGAGTAAATTTTTTTTTTTTTGAGACGGAATCTCACTCTGTCACTCAGGCTGGAGTGCAATGGCGTGATCTCGGCTCACCGCAACATCTACCTTCCAGGTTCAAGTGATTCTCCTGCCTCAGCCTCCTGAGTAGCTGGGATTACAGGCGTGTGCCACCAATGCCTGGCTAATTTTTGTATTTTTAGTAGGGGCAGGGTTTCACCATGTTGGTCAGCCTGGTCTCAAACTCCTGACCTTGTGATCCGCCTGCCTTGGCCTCAAAAAGTGCTGAGATTACAGGCATGAGCCACTGCACTCAGCTTTTTTTTTTTTTTTTTTTTAAGGCCGATTGCAGTAACTTTCTTTTAATGGGTTTTCAGACTCACAGAAAGGGGCTGTTTGGATGAGGCTGTGCCACTAGTCAACTGTCTTCACTGTGGAGTCCTAATCACTCATTTTGTTTTGTAGATCATGAAGATTCATTCAAATTGTCTTTGCTTCCATTCCTTCATAGTACGTTACTTGGTCTGAAAGTACATCCCTCTTTCTCTCGTGCGTTGTATTCAAACAGGTTGCTGCTGCTTCTCTGTCATCATTAATCTTTTTCATCACATCCTTATTCCTCTTAGCATATTCGGGGTGTAACATATTATCTTCTGTGCCTAGGGATGGGAAAGTACAGGCAGGTATCAAGAAAAGAGAAATCTTCCTCCTGTGAATGGTAGGTACTCAGGCCTGACCTGCATGAAACTGCAGGTGGACCCAACCCTTTGGGTCTGCCGAGAGAAGTCTGCCAGGGACCACACACCACCCAACACCAGAGGCTTACATCAAAAAGGCCTCACCAGAAGCAGGAATAGAACATGAATTCACAGCCTTAGGCTGAATGGCTCTCACAGCAATTCTTGCCCATGATGCCAACATGGCTTCCTGAGCCGAAGTTATCACTTCAAACATATTAGTCTCTTCTGCTTTCTCATTCATCTCACGACTTTTCTAAAGCCTTGCTTTCACGGTCACTGCCTTGCATTTCCTCGACCGTGGCTGTAATCTGGTCTCCTGTGACATTTCAGGAATATATTGCTGTTATTCAGGGTAAGCATGTGTATGGAGCCTCAGATACATTTCTTCTTTTTTTTTTTTTTAGATGGAGTCTTGCTCTGTCTCCCAGGCTGGAGTGCAGTGGTGTGATCTCGGCTCACTGCAGCCCCTGCCTCCTTGTTTCAAGTGATTCTCCTGTCTCAGCCTCCCAAGTAGCTGGTGCTACAGGTGTGCACCTCCATGCCTGGTCATATATATATATATTTTTTTTTTTTTAATTTTTTTTTTTTAGTAGAGATGGGGTTTCACCATGTTGACTAGGCTGTTCTTGAACTCCTGACCTCAGGTGATCCGCCAGCCTTGGCATCCCAAAGCACTGGGATTACAGGCGTGAGCCACCATGCCCAGCCTTCAGATAAACTTCTATTTTCTTGCCATTAGGACTCAAACCTTAGTGTTGATACCAGTTCCACAAAGTGTCCCAGCACACCTCATTAATGGGAGGCTAAACAGTCGACAAGGGATGGACTGGTATTCTGCATCTAGCTTTTGTGGAGCTGTGGATTGTTCATTTGCTGGAGGTAGATGAACTTTACTGTGTTTCTTAGGCTTCTCCAGTTTGTCATCAGCAGTTGAAGAAACAGTTGGTTTCACTTGTTCTATATTTGGATCATCTTTAATGGGCACCAATGTCAAAATCATACTTTCTTCATCATCTGTTTCCCCCTCAAAGAAATTCTTGTTGCCACTAACAAAATTTGAGTCTGACATTTTTGGCAATGCCCCTGTCTTGTCCATTCGGTGCTACCTTTTTTAAAAAAAATTAAACTGGGTGCAGTAACTCACACCTGTAATCCCAGCCCTTTGAGAGGCCCAGGTGGTGGATGGCTTGAGTCCAGGAATTCCAGACCAGCCCAGGAAACATGGTGAGATCCCCTGTCTCTACCAAAAATACCTGTTTGTTTTTTGAGACAAGGTCTTGCTCTGTCACCCAGGCTGGAGTGCAGTAGCACAATCTCAGCTCACTGTACCCTCAACATTCCAGGCTCAAGTGATCCTCCCATCTCAGCCTCCTGAATAACTGGGGCTACAGGTGCATGCCACCATGCCCAGCTAATTTTCTTTTTTAAATTTTTGTAGAGACATTGTTACGCCATGTTGCCCAGGCTGGTCTCAAACTCCTGGGCTCAAGCGATCTGCCCTCCTCTGCCTTCCAAAATGTTGGGATTACAGGCATGAGCCACTGAGTCCAGCCGAGTGAATGTTTTTCTCCTGCTCTCCTGGTCTGTCTAAATCACATCCTTCTCCCAAAGTGTTCATACCTCAGTCTTAGCCTGTCTCATGCTCGGCCTATCCCAGAGTCACTGTGGAATGGATCCTTCTCCTGGAGGTAGAAATCTTTAGTTCCATGCTGCTCTCTGTCCCAGCTCAGCAGCTGCATCTTGCAGTAGTAAATAATTGCTCCCTGATTTCAACAGAGACTTGAATAAAATCTCCTGCAAAGGAATTGGCTCTTATTTATATATAATCTTACCTCTCTGTGTGCAGTACAATGGTTTACATACAGTAGGGGTCCAATAAGTGCTCATTGAATTAAGCAGAGAACATTTAGGAATCGCCTACTGACTGCCAGACACCACACCTGGCCCGCACTTACTGAGGCCTTGATGGGCTCCAGGGACTGTGTTAGCCACATCAACCTCACCACAATCCCATTAGATAGGCCTTATTATTGTCCCCGCATGCAGTTAAATGTGAGGTGCTGAGACCGCATAACTTGCCTAACTAGTGGGGCTGTGGGTCTAGGCAGGCAGCCTGGCTCCAGAGCCGACTCACTTAACTGCTTTACCAGGCTGTTTCATGATGGTGTGCTTGACAATGAAACTTCTGGAATTAAGCCATTCCAATAACAGCCACATCAAAAAAACTGAATGACTCTAAATGAATCTCTCCAACAGACATTCACAATAATCATGCCCCACCCAGCCCCAGGGAAGACGGGGCTCAGGACTGGGGGTGAGGGATGGAGCAGGATGCCACTGCACAGATGACTTGGAAAAGAAAAAGCTGCAAGTTGAATGACCATGTTTATCAGACCTGGCAAAAACGTTCTGTACCTATCCCTTGAGAGGTTCGGCAGCTGCAATTTCCCAAAACACAGTTGTGCAAGAGCATTGGCTGGGTGCATTCGTGGCTTTGGCCCTGGACCAAATCTCAGACAAATGGGGCAGTGCCCACATCACAGCCTTGTTCATGCCTTCTGAGGTCTCTGTCAGATTCTCTCCCCAGAAAATGGCACTTCAGGCACCAACCCACCCTCAGTGGGGCGGTGTCTCCATAGCATGAGCCCCCAAGGAGGCTCAGCTCTGCCCTCTGAGCTTGGTTTGGTCTCCATGAAGATACTTGCCACACTGCATGGTGAGGCTTGCCTGCCTCTCCCTCTGCAGCCAGCCAGGAGCTGGGCACTTCCAGGTTCCCTCGGTCACCAGTACAGGCAGCCGCATGTTGGAGAGTTGCTCCAAATACCAACTGGGTTGGAAAACATCTCCCAGTCCTGAAACCAGAGAGGAACTGGCAGAGGCCATTTTATTTCACCAAATAATTCCATGTGACTGCTTCAAACCTAGGTACTTATTAAAAATGTAAGTTCCCTGGGCCCACTTGGCCCTAAAAAAATCAAAAAGAGGGCTGCA
This sequence comes from Cebus imitator, assembly GCF_001604975.1. Lineage (NCBI taxonomy): Eukaryota > Metazoa > Chordata > Mammalia > Primates > Cebidae > Cebus > Cebus imitator. The sequence goes on from NW_016107612.1 coordinate 2,184,381, forward strand.
GGGGTGGGGAAAGTGGAATACTGGTTTGCGTAATTTTCCAACCCCCCCCCCAAGTGATTCAGCTGTGCAGCCAGTGAGGCAGTCCTTCAGATGAATGAGGACTCTGCTCTGCTCTCCCCTCTCCAAAGGGAACATGGGCTTCTCGCCTTCACACAATCACAATCACACACTGGCCTTCTTTCTGTTCTCCAAGCGCCAGGCTCTTCCCCACTTCTGGACCCTTGCTAGAGCTGTGCCCCCTGCAGGAATGCAGCTGTCAGACCCAGTGGAAAGAGTTCTTCATTCAGGCTCACCTCAAGTACATTCAGTCACAGCACCTTTATTTTTTTTGGAGATGGACTCTCGCTGTGTCACCCAGGCTGGAGTACAGTGGTGTGATCTCGGCTCACTGCATCCTCTGCCTCCCAGGTTCAAGCAATTCTCCTTCCTCAGCCTCCCAAGTAGCTGGGATTACAGGTACCTACCATTGTGCCCAGCTATTTTCTTAGTAGAGATGGGGTTTTGCCATGTTGGCCATACTGGTCTTGAACTCTGGACCTCAGGTGATCTCCCTGCCTTGTCCTCCCAAAGTGCTAGTATTACAGGTGTGAGCCATCGCGCCCAGCCTTAGCACCTTCTTCTTTACAAGATTCTTTACCATCTGTCTCCCCAGCAACCCACAAGCCCCCTTTTCCCCTCACCACCAAGAATCCCATGCCTAACTGTGTAGGCAGTAGGCGCACCATAGGTGGCTGTTGAATATAGGCTGTGATACTGATACACAAAAAGGGCAGCTACTACCAGTTAACTGTTGCTAGAGGGCGGTAGAATAAACACCCTAGTTTGCCATAGTTCACAAAGGAGAGCCAAGGCCTGGCAGGATTGCAGGACACCTTGCACCCAGAACCCCACTGCCATGGTCCCCTCTCTGAAATGCCTCACGATATGGGTTCCCTACAACCCAACTAAACCAAGTGCGATCTACCCAACAACAAATGAGATGCCCAGAGCCAGAATAGTCTAGATGAATGTATTGCCATTTACACATTTCATAGAAAATGGAGCAAATGGGTCAGGGTTGTACAAAAGAAAATCCACGTTTATACAGGTTGCTTTATTTACATCTGGGAGCAAGGCTATCCTGGCATCAGGCACAGCAGCTGCACTTGTCTGGCATCCCTTTGCAGATGCAGCCCTGGGCACACTTGGCACAGCCCACAGGGCAGCAGGAGCAGCAGCCTGGGGAAGAAGACAGAGTGAGAGGTCAGAGCAGACTCCACCAGGCACCTCCCTCCCCCAGCAGAGGCCCAGCTCGAGCCCTGCCTCCGGCCCCAGCTGACCCTCATTTCAGGATGGTGTGGCTTTGTCAGGAGACAACGGGTAGATCTTTGGGATGAAGGTTTTATGTGAAAAAGCTGCCCAGCCCCACCTGAGTCTGGGACAGGGCAGAAGAGTGGACAGGTAGTGATTGGGGGTATGAGAACGAAGGGAGGCCAGTTCCCCCAAAACCCACACTTAGGTGAGGAAAGTCTTCACAATCCAACAGGTGGCAAACCCCTGACATAGCAGTTCTGGGGAGGGCCAGGCTAGCTCTGGGCTGCATCATCAGATTAGAAACCACACGGGGTCTCCAAGATCCTGCGCCTGAAGTGCTTCAGGACCCTGAAGGGTTAAGAAGGCTGCATCAGGATGCAGGAGACCTAGGTTCACGTTCCAGCTTTGTCCCCAGCACTACCTGGTACCGTCTCTGGGCATCAGTTTCCAGTTTAGTAAGGAGAGGCTAGGACTCACCCATTTTTAAGGCACTTTGAGGTCTGATTCTGAATCAGGTGCAGAGGGAGGTGTTTGGGGAAGCTGGTCACTGGCCCACCCGTTGCCTGGGGAGCTCTGAGTTCCCTGCTCTAACTTGGCCCATCCCCCAGATTCTCAGGGAAGTCCCCATGCTCACTCTTCTTGCAGGAGGTGCATTTGCAGTCTTTGCATTTGCAGGAGCCAGCACAGCCACAGGAGCCACCTGCAAGGAAGAGAAAAAGGCAGTGAGCGGTGAGTGAAATGCAGAAGGCACAGCGGTAGTCAATAACCCTTGGTGCCTCCTCCTCTGTGGGGCCGGGCCAGCACTCAGAGCTCCTTTCCCACTCATGGGAGAGGAAGAGAAGCCCCATCTCCTCTCCTTTCATGCTGGGAAGGGCAAGTGTCCTCTTGCTTTTACTCCCTAAGCAAGGTTCCAGGCTCCAGACACAGCCCAGGAAGACTGGGACTGGAGGCCCGAAGCTTGTGTCCTGAACTCCGAAGAGGCAATCGTCCTCTACCTTCCATCCACCCTGGCTGCTCAGAGCCTGGTCAGAGCATTGGGGCTCAGCCAACAGCCCCCCTGACCAACTGTGTGACATGGAATAGGACAGCTTTGGGCCTCAGTACCCTCAACTCTGATTTAGAGACACAGGGAGGAGGGAAGTGGTCTCAGGGACGTGATCGGGAAGAAAGCGCTTAAGGAAGTAAAGGAGTCCCCTTCAGCTTTCTCAAACCCAGAAACAGCTTGTACTGTGCCTGAGAAGCGGGCATCCTAAGGAGCAGAACCAGGTGTCCCTTACCAGGTGAGCAGCAGCAGTTGGGGTCCATCTCGAGGCAAGGAGAAGCGGGAGTTCCTAATCCAGAGGCAAACACGCTGCGACACAGATGAAAGGCGTGGTGACGCCCAGGAGCCGCCGGCTCCCTGTATAGCCCCAGGTGGGGGTCGGGCGCAGAGGCCCCACCCCGTCCTTGCACCCGCCCGGCAGATTCTGCGATGACCGCGGTCCCGCGCTGGGCTGTGCGCAGCAGGCGGGCCGGGTGCACCATCCCACGGGCTGAGCTCAGTGCGCGCCGCGGAGTCCGCCCCTTTGGCCCCACCCCTTTGGCCCCAGCTCTCTGAGAAACTGGCAGTAGGTGTTGTCCCTGCTGCCCTGCCTGCCTTCCCAATTTCCCTGGCATTACCTGCCACTCCCTCCCTAGGCGTGCTGGGAAACTCGGAATCCCGCCCGTCTAATCACCCCCAGCCCCCACTCCGCTGTGTGTAGCTTTGCATTTCCCAGAGACACTGGATCACGTCCCTGGATCGAGACACTGGATCACGTCCCTGGATCGGCGGAAGAGGGCGAGAGAGCAGTGTGCAAACGAGACGCCAAGGACGGGACCCTCGGATCTCCTGCATTGCCGATCTCTGTCCCAGTCGCCACCTCAGTCTGTTGGCCACGTTTCTCCTATGCCTAGGAACAGAACAGACACAGGGCTCTACCCTCTTCCTTCCTTTCTCCACTCTTGAGAGGCTGAATGGGCACATTTTTTCCGGGTCCTCCTTTGCATAAAACTCTCCAGGGTCTCCCCACAGCCTAGCAGGGCACCCCTCTACAGGATGGCAGTTTGGAAAATGTGGGATGCTCCCAGAAGAGAGATCATTTTAGGTGACATGCGGATCCTGGATTAAATGAAAATTCAAGAAACCTGGATGTTTTTCCTTCCATATTCCTATTACTCTACATAGCATGAATCCATGTTAGTCACTTGGCATCTCTGAACTCACAGCAATCCTAAAGGGACACGCATTCTGTTTATGAATCCATATTCCTAATCTGGACAATGACAATACAAGGAGGTCAAGCGCACTGGCCCAGGGTCAGAGGGCCTCGAAGTAGCACTGCTGGGTCTGAATCCTCTCAGCTTCCCATGGAAGAGAGGGCAGTGATGAAGCTTGCCTTTGGCCTAGGTATCATCTCTTACTCCTTGAAGTCTTTAAACAAAACCAAGCATCAAGGTCAGTCCTGGAAGCAAAACAGAGATGCAGAGGGGATATGAATAGGGAGAATTTGATGGCAACATTCTGTGTCTGGAAGTTAAACTGATTCTTTTTTCAGTAGTGCTAATGAGTTTACTTTCCATATAAACATATCCAAGGAAATAGGAATCATTTAAAAGAAAAATGTTATGTCACATATTGGTGCAGGTGGTAGTGGAACTGGCATGCACCCTTCCTTTTCTGTTATGGGGACAGGGACTGCCTTGCTCATGGCTTTATATTTCTGGTGTTAATCCCTGTTTTGTGGGAAGAGGGCAAGGACCCTGTCAGGATCCAGGGCCATGCTCATGTGGCTGATGAAAAAGACGAAGGACACACAGGGAGGGACTCCAGGCCTGGCTTGTTTGTCTGGAGTAAAAATGTCATCTATCTATGCCATTATTTGAGCTGTTTGGGCTGTTAGCACCAGATACCTTAGACTGGGTACCTTAAAATGCAAAAATCTATTTCTCTCAGCTCTGGAGGCATGGAAATCCGAGGTCAAGGCACCAGCATATTTGGAGTCTTGTAAGAGCCCCATTCCTCATGGATGTCTCTTTCCTGCTGGATCTTCACACAGTGGAAATGGTTGAACAAGCTCCCTCGGGCCTCTCTTATTAAGGCACTAATCCCGTTCATGAGCGCTTTGTTCTCTTATTGCAGTCACCTCCATGCACCACCTCAATCCCAACACATTGAAAATTAGATTTGCACATGTGAATAGTGGAGGCACACAAACATTTCAGCCAGAGCAGCCATGAATCATAATAACAAAATAATAGTTAATATTATAGATCACTTGCCATGAACAGGGCACCATTCTAAGTTCTTTATACCTATGAAATCATTTATTTCTACAAGTCAGACCCCATTACAGTCATATGCTGCTTAGTGATGGGAATGCATTCTGAGAAATGCATTGTTAGGTGATTTCATGGTTGTAAAAATATCATAAAGCATATAATAACAAACCTAGATATTATGGCCTACCACAGACCTAAGCTTTGTGATGTGGCCTGCTGCTCCTATGCTTCAAACCTGTACCGCATGCTACTGTACTAAATTCTGAAGGCAGTTATAACATAGTGGTAAGTATTTGTGTACCTAGATGTAGCTAAACATAGGTTCAGTAAAATTACCTTATAATCTTATAGGACCACTATGCTATATGCAGTGTATCTATAACTAAAATGTCCTTACACAGCACATGATGTATTACTATATTCTACCCTTTCACAGTGCAGGAAACTGAGCCAGAGAGAGGTTGAGTCACCCAGGTATACCTGATGACACATCATACAGGCTGACCATAGGGTAATGTCCTCAACCACAACCCTCTGTCACCCTGCCATGTGACACATGAAGACACTGATTCTGACACAGAGGCACAGTGGGAAGAGCACTGAGCTGGCTGTCAGAGCCTCTGCATAGTTGTATGTCCTCTCTGGGCTTCAGTTACCCAGCTGTCAGTCAGGGGCACAATCGGGATAACTAACCATGGGCGCTTCCAGCTCTGGACTGCGAGGAGCCAGGCTTAGCTTAGCATCTGCTGACAGACAGCATGATCTCCCACTATGGCGAGGGCATGAGGACAGTCATGGCATAGATTCATTCATGCCTTTACTTCTGAACCGTGTGACCTTGGGAAGATTGCTTAACTCTTCTAGAAGACAGTGCAACTCCTCTAGAAAACAGAACCATTTCACCAAACCCTGTGCATTCACTGTCTCTTTGTATGAAGATCAAATGACTTGAAAGGTGGGAAAGGCTTGTTCTCTGAATGCTGGAGCAGCGTCTATCCTGGAGAGCTGGTGCAGGAGGTCATTCACATGCCCTTGAGACCAGATCAGCAAGACTCCAGATCCATCTCTAACTTCCAGTCCACATAATACTTCCAGGAAGATGGACTTTTTCCAAGGGGCTTGATGGGAGCTAACAGGATTGTCTGTCTGGAAAGTCCATGTGGACGAATAATTATAATAGCGCTGTTGAGTAAGCCCTAGGCCACTAGTACCAGGCCACTGTCCCATTTAACCCCTATATGGAAATATAATCTCCTTTATGCAGATGAAGAAATGGAAGCTCAGAAAGGTTAAGTGACTTTTGCAGGCCACACAGCCAGTAAGGAGTAAAGCGGGCTGTAAAACACTTGTACGACACCAAAGCCTGCACTTGGCCCAGGCTACCTTCTGAAATTCCCTCTTCACAAAGAACACCTGCAACCCATCTAGGTCTTGACTCCTGGGCCTCCTGTCTCATCTTCCTTCTGACTGAACATCAAGTTACAATTCCCTGAGCAGATAGCTGGAGGGACCAGCTGTTGGTAGCAATGATCAGTCCTCATCCTTCTCAATGCCACCACATGCCTTCAAACTACAGAATATGCCATCACCCCTGCATAGGTGGAGTCAAAATACTTCACCTGGGAACTTTAATTGCTATCTATAGTCAGCTTGCCAGGATAATGCTGGACACTTCGCTCCGTCTCACTATTCACTGTACTGGCCTGAAGTAACCAAGGGCTGGAATTTGAAGGAGATGCAGCCTGACCTTGGGAGAAACTTCCAAAGATTCTGAACCAAGTTAGAACAAGGAGCTCTCAGATGTAGCGAGAGTTCTATTAGTGACATAGGGCAGGTCAAGACTGATAGTTTCTTTTGGGCATGTCAAGGCCAGCACTGCTGAAGGTGTGTGTCCACGCACTGCGGCCAGTCTACAAACCGTTCCCAGTCTGAAATATACACTGTAGAACAAATATGCAATGTTTGTAAATTCTTTTATTTTTCTGTGATTTTGTTTTTCATATGTGTATTTAAATATAGTAGTACATATTTTCATATATTTGATTTTCATAAGTATTTTATTTTCATATATTTATATTAATAATTTGCCTATTGAATATAAAAAGTAGATTTTGTTTTTATATTTCATACTAATTCATTTTAGTTCACTTTGCCAAAGCTTAGGTCTGTTACAGATGCCCATGCCATTGTATCTCTTACATGTATAATGCCTTTTTTTTTTTTTTTTTGAGATGGAGTTTCCCTCTTGTCACCCAAGCTGGAATGCAGTAGCATGATCTTGGCTCCTTGCAACCACTGCCTCTTAGGATCAAGTGATTCTCCTGCTTCAGCCTCCTGAATAGCTGGGATTACAGGCACTTGAAATCACTCCCAGCTAACTTTTGTATTTTTAGTAGAGATGAGGGTTTCATCACGTTGGCTAGGCTGGTCTTGAACTTCTGACTTCAGGTGATCCGCTCACCTAGGCCTCCCAAAATGCTGCAATTACAGGTGTGAGCCACCATGCCCGACCTACTGTATAATGCTTTTACATTTTTTAGCTGAGATAGGTAACATGATTTGCCTTAAGGCACTCTGTGTAAGATGATAGGACATGGTACCAGCACACACGTGTCTGGTCTCAGTGCAGTCCCTCATCCCAGCTCTGTTTGGTGTCAGCTTCCTTTATCCAAGGCACATAATATAAAACAGAGCCAGGCCGGGCGCGGTGGCTCAAGCCTGTAATCCCAGCACTTTGGGAGGCCGAGGCGGGTGGATTACGAGGTCAAGAGATCGAGACCATCCTGGTCAACATAGTGAAACCCCGTCTCTACTAAAACTACAAAAAATTAGCTGGGCATGGTGGCGCATGCCTGTAGTCCCAGCTACTCAGGAGGCTGAGGCAGGAGAATTGCCTGAACCCAGGAGGCGGAGGTTGCGGTGAGCCGAGATCGCGCCATTGCACTCCAGCCTGGGCAACAAGAGCGAAACTCCGTCTCAAAAAAAAAAAAGTCAACTTTTATTATGATTAACATATTTTATTTTTGAAAAAACAAATGTACTATTGGGTCAGGATTATATGGAAAACAATTCCGGTTTGGACACTTTCTACCTCTGGGAGCAGGGCTTTCCCCACATCAGGCACAGCAGCTGCACTAGTCCGACATCCCTTTGCAGACACATCCCTGGGCACACTTGGCACAGCCCATAGGGCAGCAGGAGCAGCAGCCTGGAGAAGAAGGGGAGAGTGACAGGTCACAGAAGACTTGACCAGGCACCTCCCTGCCCCAATAGCGGGCCTGGCCCAAGCTCACACCCAGACCTAGAGAAGGCTTAGTTCAGGATGGTGTGCTCCATCAGGAGACAATGCGTCAATTTTTGGAGTGAAAGTCTTCCTATTGTAATGACCTACCCTGGACTAGCATAACTGACTCCATTTTAGCTGTAAACGCCAACCTGGCTTCCCCCTCCTTATCACAGCCCCTTTGGATGCATAACTGGGTCATGCTGCACTTGGAAGCATTGAAGCGTACTGTTTTTAACACTTGTATCCTGCTTGGCATATCTCCCTCCACCCCCCATTGTAAGAAAAAAGCTTCCCTTTGATCATTGTGTAGAAGAAAGCTGATTGCCCCCTTCTTGGTAATTGCATGGAAACCACTTGTGCCTACAGACCTTCCTGTAACCTGCTTTTCTGCCTCTGTAAAATTCCACTTCAGCTAGGTACTCCCCTCTCCTACCTAAATCAAGGTATAGAAGATAATCAGGCCCCTTCCTTGGGGCCGAGAGAGAATTTTGAGTGTTAGCCTTCTCGGTCGCTGGCTAATTAATAAAGGACTCTTAATGTGGAACTCAGAGCGTGGCGCGTTCCTTCTAACTCGCTCGGTTACAACACTATAAAAAAGACGCTCCACCCCACCTGAGCCCAGGACAGGGCAGAAGACCGGACAGGCAGTGACTGGGGTCTGTGGGGACAAAGGAAGGCCAATTCCCCAGGTCCATACACTTCTGTGAGGAAAGTCCTCAAGTATCAGGTCTGTGCTTGGCCAGCTGGTGCATTCTCGTGCCCTCAGTTTCTGCATTGTAAGAATGAAGGTTGGGTGGGGATCAACCATCTCTAATGTTCTTCCAGCTCTGATCCTGAATCCGTTTCAGGGGATGTGGGAAGCTGGTGATTGGCTTGCTCCTGCCTGTGGACATCTGAAATCCCTCCTCTGACTCTGCCCAGCCCCCAGATTCCCATGGAAGGCCCCACGCTCACACTTCTTGCAGGAGGTGCATGTGCACGCTTTGCATTTGCAGGAGCTGGCACAGGTGCAGGAGTCACCAGCAACGAAGAAAAAGGCAGTGAATGGTGAGTATGGTGCAGGGTTAGGAGCAGGCCCTCAGCAGGCCCCTGCTCAATGCACAGGAAACCTGGTACCTTGTTCCACGCAGGCACACAGAAGCCCAGCCTCCATTTTCTCCCCCACAGGCTCAGATGGGCAGGTGCACTCTTAATTTTACTACACAGGACCTTATGTCAGTAATCCCTAAGAGGCAATGCTCCCTGCCTCCCATCCACCTCAGGCAGTTCTAATGCTGGTCCTTTGTCCCAGCCCAGGACCCCACTGGCTATCAAGGTGGCCTGGCAGTTTTGAGTCTTGGTCCTCTCGCCTCAGAAATGGGAGGCACTGGGAAGATGGTCTAAGTGGTGATGAAGGCGCTTGACGGGGGAAGCACCAGAAGTGCAAAGTAAAGGTGTCCACTTTGGAAGAGCTAACATGCACCTCCCTCCTGCCCCAGGGACATTCTGTTCTCTGGCATGAAAACGGAGATCGTAGATCCCGAAACGCGGCATCTCTTACTACTGGAGCAGGAGCAGTTGGGGTCCATTTCGAGGGGAGACGAAACTGGAGTTCCTAAGCAAGAGGCGAAGACGCTGTGGGGCAGTTGGGAGGCGTGGTCAATTCTAAGAACAGCGCGCGCTCAATTCACAGTCAGAGGAGGGGGCCGTGTGCAGAGCACTCCTCCCGACCCCCACGCGGAATCCGCAGCTCCAGGTGTCCTGGCTTGGGCTGTGCGCAGTAGGCGGGCCGGGCGCACCATCCCCTGAGTGTCCCAGGGTGGGCCCCCGGGGGCCGCCCCTTTGGCGCCCCGCTCGCGTGGGAGGGGCTGTGCTGCGCTCCTGCCACCCTGAGGGCCATTTCCCATTCCCATTCCCAGGTGGTCGCGCCACCCACCCACTCCCCTCCCCCCAGTCCTCCTCTCGCTACGGCCCCGCTTCGCCTTCCGGGTCCGTGTGCAGCTCCATTCTCGTGCTCACCTTCTGCTTAGGCGGGAGCCAGGAGCAGACCTAGCGAGCTGTGTGCAGATGAGCGGCGGCGGAGGTGACGTTTGCTTTTCCCCCGCCCTGCCCCCGCATTGTCTGTCACTCTTCCCACTTAGGACCCTCAAACTCTTTCCGCCTGAACACAGAACGCGGCGACCACACGTCGGGCCCTCTCTCTTCCTTCCATGCTCCTCGGAGGTGATCGCGGGCACATTTGTCCGGGTCCTTCTTTGCATATGATTCTCCGGACTACCCCAGGCCTGCCTGCCTCCCCACTGCAGGATGGCAGTTTTGAAAATGAGGGATGCTCTCCAAAGAGGATGACTTTAGGTGACATGCAGACCCTGCTTTCAATCAAGATCAAGGAGAGAAGTGGGTATTTCTCCTCAATGTTTTATCATGTGACATTTAGATTGTGCTAGGCCTTTTAAAATCATTAATTCCCTGAACACTCCCAACAATCCTAAAGGGAAATACTATTTATGAACCCATTTTACTCATCTGACAACAGTGACAAAAGGTTTAAGTAACTTGCTCAACATCACAGAGCTGAAAACTTGCACTGATTTGAATCTAGCCAGCCTCTCAAGAGAAAGTGTCCGTGATCAAGCCTTGCTTTGGCACAGGTATGTCGTTAGCCCTTCTCTATTGCTGGAAATCTTTTAAACAATGTCGAGCCACAAGCTCAACCATGGGCTGTGACAAAAGAAATCCATATGTGTAATATATGTATCTACATATGTGTACACAAAACATACATTTCTAGTCTTTCTTTTTTTTGTCTGAGACAGAATCTTGCTCTCGCCCAGGCTGGAGTGCAGTGCTGCACATCAAACAGCATTCCCTCCACAAATGGAGGGACTAACGTGCCATTATCAAGACATCCAGGAACTTTTTCCTTCCTAAACCATGCTCAGCAACCTGCACAGTTTGCCATAGCTGTGTTCTGAGAACTTCTGTAAATAAAGTATTATTAATTATGGAGATGATGAAATCAAAAGCAAAATTCCAAAACAACCTTATCTGCAACCCACAATCACACTGCATCTTGCCGAGAGCATGCTGGTTTGAAGTAGTCAAGGGCTGGAATTTGTAAGAGGAAGAAACAGCCTGACCTTGGGAGAAACTTGCAAAGATTCAGAGCCAAGTCCCAACAGGGAGCTCTCAGGGTTCAGAGAGTGTCCTGAGTGTGCTGTCTGTGACACTGGGTAGGCCAAGCCTGGTGGCTCCTCATGAGAATGTCCCGGCCTGTGCTGCTGAAGGTGTGTGGTCCCCAGTGGGGCCAGTCTGCTGTTTCCAGTCTTCAATGCAAATCACGTGCAGAGTTTGTAAATCTTCAATTTCTCTATTATTTCCATACATATTTATTGATTTTTTCTGGTAAAATGTAAAAAAATGGGTTCTGTATTTTGTGTTTCATTATCTCCATAATTGATACTACTTTATTTACAAAGGTTTAGGTCTGGGATGGATAAACAATAAAAACTGTCCCATTACCATGGAGTTTGAGAAGCCTTGTGTAGGATTCAAGCAACTGAGGCTTCGAATCAACGTCCTATGGTCACTTTTAAGACTAAAATCTGATGACAAACTAAACTTGGGCAGGGAAATCCGAGAATAAAAATGAGGAATGGAGAAGGCTGTGTGCAACACTTAGCATGATTGGAGGTGATCGTGTATGTCACGTCCCCATGTGACCCGGCAGAGTGCAGGGGCATTTTACAGAAGATGTAGCTCAGTGAGTTAACCAGGCTTGCCTGAAGGCTCTCTGACTGTTAGGGGCTCACATTTCCATCTAGAGCCCAGTCTCTAAACTCCCAGTTCAATTCCCCACCCCAATCCCTTATTGCAAAAAACAGAATGAGAACCAGAACCAGATTGAAGCCTAAGTGTTTAATTATTATTCACATATTTCAGAGAAACAGGAATGTAGCAATGGGTCGGGGTTGTAGAAAAAAAAAATCCTGGATTTTTTGTGTCACTCTATTTATATCTGGGAGCAGGGCCGTCCAGACGTCAGGCGCAGCAGCTGCACCTCTCCGATGCCCCTTTGCAGACGCAGCCCTGGGCACACTTGGCACAGCCCACGGGGCAGCAGGAGCAGCAGCCTGGGGAGAAAGGTGAGAGGGAGAGGTCAGAGCAGACTTGGCCAGGGACCATCCTACCCCATCAGAGGTTTGGCTTGACCCCTGCCTCCAGTGCCAGAAGATGTTAGTTCAGGATGGCATGGCTTTGTCAGGAGACAACTGGTGGATGTTGGGGTGGGTCTTTCTATGAGAAAGCTGCCCAACCCCACAGGAGCCCTGGACAGGGCAGAAGACTGGAAAAGCAGTGGCGGCCTGCAGGGACAAAGAAAGGCCAATCCCCCAGAAGCATGCTCTCAGGGCCAGCCTCGGGCTCCCTCCCAACCTTAGCCACAGCCCCAGATTCCTGGAGATGGCCCCACACTCACTCTTCTTGCAGGAGGTGCATTTGCACTCTTTGCACTTGCAGGAGCCTGCACAGGCGCAGGAGCCACCTGCAAGGAAGAGAAAAAGGCATTGAGCGCTGAGTGGGATGCAGAAGGTATAGCAGTGGGTCAGTGAGTCTCCAGTGCCTCCTCCTGTGTGTGCAGGGGCAGCCCGCACAGCTCCTTTCTCACTCAGCAGAGGAAGAGAAACCCGCTGTCCTCTCCCTTCATGCTGGGGAGAGCAAGTACCCTCCTATTTGCACTCCGGAGGAAAGTCCCAGGCTCCAGGCACAGCTTGGGAAGACTGTGACTTCGACTTTCTGTCCTGAACCCCAAAGCGGCAATGTCCCCTGCCTCCTATCTAAAGCCGCTGCTCAGAGCCTGGTTAGAGGATTAGGGCTTAGCCAACAGCCCGTGACCAAGGGGATGATGTGGAGCAGGACAGCCTTGAGCCTCAGGACCCTCAACTCTGACACAGAAGCATAGGCAGGAGGAAAATGCATTTAGGAGCCTGGCCAAGAGGAGAGCCCTGGACGAAGTAAAGAAGTCTCCTACAGCGCAGATCGCAAAATGCAACCTCCTCAAACCCAGGAACTCTACGGTGCCTGGGAATTTGGCATCCCAAGGCACAGAACCCGGGCGTCCTTTACCAGCGGCACAGGAGCAGTTGGGGTCCATAGCAAGCCGACGTGAGACTGGAGTTCCCAAGCTAGAAGCGAAGAGACAGCGGAGCTCGTGGAAGGCCTGGTGGAGCGCGACAGTTGGCGGGTGTATTTATAGTCAGGGGAGGGAGCCGGGAGCAGAGACCCCGCCCTGCCCTTGCACCCGACCCACTCTGTCTGTGCGGCCCAGGATCCTTGGCTGGAGTGTGCGCAGCAAATAGGTCGAGCGCAAAGTAGCCTGAGAGCAGCTCAGTGTACACCGCGGGGCCGCCCCTTTCCCACCTGCTCACGCGGGAGACGCTGTGCACCCGGGTGAGCTGCTTCTCTCATCTGCCAGGCCTTCCTAGTTCCTTGAGATTACCTGCTAGTCCCCCGCTTGGCGTTCCGCCTGAGCCAAGATCCTGACCTTCGCCCCACACCCTCCGGTCTGCCCGGGTTCCATGTCAACAGCTAAGCCTTTCCTGAAGTCCGAGTGCAACCCCAGTCTCGTGCTTAACTGTCTGGATTGGCGGGAGCGGGGAGCACAGCAAGACATTGTGTGCAAAGGACAGGCTGAGGATGTGACCTTCGGATCTCTGGCTTTGCCTGTCCCTGTCCCCTTTGCCATGTCAGTCCTTTGGCCGCGTTTCTCCTGTGCCCAGCAACACGGAAGAAACAGGGTCCTGCCTCCCTTCCTTCCATTCTCCACACTTGAGAGTCTGAATGGGCACATTTGTCTGAGTCCTCCTTTTGCATAAATCACTTCAGGGTCTCCCCACAGCCTAGTCATTTTCCATGTATGAACTCTCCTAGACCCCAACAGCCGGCCACTGCTTTTGTAGTCAGGGAAGGGGGCTGGGCTCAGAGGACCCCGGCCTGCCCTTGCACCCGCCTGGCTAGTCAGCGCCCCCATAGGTCCTACTCTGGGCTGTGCACAGCAGACAGGCCGGGCAAAAGGTCCCCTGAGGGCAGCTCGGTGTGTGAGTGGGAGACCCCGCAAGTGCTGAGACAAGGGTATGAAGCCTCAGCCAGACTGGGGTGCAATGGTGCAATCATGGCACACTGCAGCCTCCAATTCCTTAGCTAGATGGAAGCTCCTGCCTTAGCCTCCAAGTAGCTAGGACTACAGACTTGCACCACCACACCTTGCTAAGCATTTATTTTATTTAGAGACAGATGTCTCCCTATGTTCCCAAGGTTGGTCTCAAACTCTTGGTGTCAAGTGATCCTTTCATTTGAGCCTCTCAAAGCACGGGGATTATAGGTGTGAGTCACCCTACTCGGCCTAGTTTTGTATTTTGTGTTTGATCTCATGATTTCCATTATTAATATTATTTCATTTACCAAGGTTTAGGTGTGGAATGGATAGGAATTAAAAACCCCTCCTTGGCCGGGCGCGGTGGCTCACGCCTGTAATCCTAGCACTTTGGGAGGCTGAGGCGGGTGGATCACGAGGTCAAGAGATTGAGACCATTCTGGTCAACATGGTGAAACCCCGTCTCTACTAAAAATACAAAAAATCAGCTGGGCCTGGTGGTGCGTGCCTGTAATCCCAGCTACTCAGGAGGCTGAGGCAGGAGAATTGCCTGAACCCAGGAGGCGGAGGTTGCAGTGAGCCGAGATCGTGCCATTGCACTCCAGCCTGGGTAACAAGAGCGAAACTCTGTCTCAAAAAAAAAAAATAAAAATAATAAATAAATAAATAAATAAAAACCCCTTCTTCACAGAGGAGTTTGAAAAGCCCCGTGTAGGATTAAAATAACTAAGGAGTTTGATTCCATCCCCTGTAGTCACTTTTGAACCTGAAATCCAAAGAGGAATTGAAGTTGGACAGAGAAATCAGAGAAGGAACAGGAGGCAATGAGAAGTTTCTGTGCCAAGTTTGAGAATGAAGATGGTCCTGTATCCCGGATTTCCACCAATGACCTGACGCAGGGATATTCCGTTCTACAGAAGATGAAGCATAGTGAGGCAGCCTCGCTTGCCTTAAGGCTCTCGGATTGTTAGGGGCTCACATTTTCATCTGGAGTCCGGGAGTCTTCACCCCCAGTACAATCCTCCACCCCAGTGTCTGATTTCCAAAGCACACAAGAGAAGCTGAAGTCAGAATCAGGTCTAAAGTGTTTTATTATCATTCACATGTTCCATAGGAAAAGGAATTTAGCAAATGGGTTACAGTGGCATAAAAAAAATCCAGATTTGTAAATATGACTGTTTACATTTGGGAGCAAGGCTGTCCTGGCATTAGACACAGCAGCTGCACTTCTCTGATGTCCCTTTGCAGACACAGCCCTGGGCACACTTGGCACAACCCATGGGGCAGCAGGAGCAGCCGCCTGAGGAAGAAGGGGAGAGTGAGAGGTCACAGCAGACTTGACCAGGGACCTTCCTGCCCAACAGAGGCCAGGCTGGAGCCTCCAGCCCCACAAGACCCTTAGTTCAGGATGACATGGCTTTGTCAGGAGACAACTGGGGGATATTTTGGGTGGGTCTTCCAGTGAGAAAGCTGCCCAGATCCACAGGCACCCTGGACAGGGCAGATGACTGGAAAGGCAGTGACAGCCTATGGGGACAAAGGAAGGCCAGTCCCCCAGAAGCATGCACTCAGGGTCAGCCTTGGGCTCCCTCCCAAACTTAGACACAGCCCCAGATTCAAAGAAAAACTTAAGGCTGGGCACGGTGGCTCACACCAGTAGTGCCAGCAATTTGGGATGCCGACATGGGCAGATCACCACAGGCCAGAAGTTCAAGACCAGCCTGGCCAACATGGCAAAACCCTGTCTCTATTAAGAATACAAAAATTAGGCGGGCATTGTGGCACAAGCCTGTAATCCCAGCTGCTTGGGAGCTTGAGGCAGGAAAATCCCTTGAACTTGGGAGGTGGAGATTGCAGTGAGTCAAAATTGCACCACTGTGTTCCAGCCTGGGTGACAGAGAGAGACTTTGTCTCAAAATAATAATAATAATAATAATGGCAAGTCACCAACTCAACCATGGACAATGACAAAGGCAATCCATAAGTATAATAAGCATGTGTGTGTGTGTGTGTGTGTGTGTGTGTGTGTGTACACCCACACATACATACATACAAATGCACATATATATGCCTTTCTGGCTATCTTCTACATATGGATAAGACTGATTTTCTTTTTTGGTGGTGGAAGAGAATTTGCTTTTCATAAAAATATATTTAAGAAAAGTTTAGTGATTTCAATGTGAAATGATAGATAAAATGTGCATGTGGCAGCAGAAATGGCAGTCATTCTATATCTACATGAGGCGCAGCATCTCGCTCATAGCTTTATAACCCTGTATTGATGACATATTTGTGGGAACAGCGAATGGCTCTCTTTGGGCCGCAGGACCCATGTTTGAGTGGTAGATGACCATGACAGCATACACAGCTAGGCGCTCCAGGCCTGGCTGCTTTGTTCATGAATAAACTAATGCCCTCTATGCTATGTGTAATGATTTTTTTAAAAAAGCAATAGCTAATGGTACAGACTACTCACCACTTGCCAGGCATCATTCCAAGTTTCTTACATGTGTTAAACTGTTTAATCCTACAAGCTAGATGCCATTATTATGCACCTTTTACAGGGGAAGAGACTGAGCCACAGAGAGGTCGTGAAGCACAGCTAAGTGGCAGAGGTGGGATTTCCACTCACGCATGCTGATGGCAGCATCATGCCCTCACCCAACACTCTATGCCACCAAGTCGCAATGAAGATGAGGACAAGGAAAATCTGGCCCCGAGGCAGCAGTGGGAAGCAAGTTCAGCTGGCAGTCATTGTCCCGGTGCACAGCTCTGTGACCTCTCCGGGCTTCAGTTCTCATCTCTCACGCCCAGTGCAAAATCGGTCTATCCCGAAGCATCCTTCTAGATTTGAACCAGGATAGGCAGAGTTTAGCATCTAGTGATGAGCCGATCACCATCTACCAGCTGTGACCAGGACAACAGGCCAGGGTAGCAGAGGTTCATTCATCCCTTTACGTGGCCTTAGGCAGGTTGATTAACTACTCTGGAAGACAACACAGGCACTCCAGGCCCTGCATATTTGCTGTCCTAGTTCTGAGGCCTGTGGCTCTCATTCCCAAGGTTGTGTGAAGATCCAATGATGTGAAGGGTGAGAAAGGCTGTCTGTACAAATGCCAAGCAGCAGCATCTTATCCAACATCAATTCCTCCTGGCAGGATCACCAGGCTGCAGTCTCCTTCCCAGCATCTAATCCAGAGTCATGCTTCCAAACCCATGAGGCTTTCTCCAGGAGGTTGTTGGGATTTAACAGAATTTGTCTGTCTAAGAAAGTAGAGGCCCCGTCCTGGCCCTTGCACCCACCCAGCTGCATCTGCACTGCCCGTGGTCCTTGGCTGGGCCGTGAGCAGTGACCTGGTCTTCAGGTCTGTCATCACCTTCACCTTCCCTGGGTACCATGTGCAACCCCAGCCTCATGTTTAACTTTCAGGATCAGCAGTAGTGGGAGCATATGGAGAGAGTTGTGTGCAAAGGACTGGTGGAGGCTGTGACCTTTGGATTTCCAGCCTCACCTGAGTCTGTCCCCACCTCGGTCCTTCAGCCACATTTCTCCTGTGCACAGCAACAGGACAGACACAGGGCTCTGTCTCCCTCCCTTCCATTCTCCACTCTTGAGAGGCTAAATGGGCACGTTTGTCCTGGTCCTCCTTTGCGTAAATCTCTCCAGGGTCTCCCCACAGCCTAGCCGGGCGACCCACTACAGAATGGCAGTTTGGAAAATGTGGGATGTCCCCAGAAAAGGGATCATGCAGATTCTGTCTTCAATTAGAAAGCAATTTCCTTCCATATTCCTGTTACGCTATGTAACATTAATCCGTGTTAGGCCCTGTTTAGTCACTTTCCATCTTTGAACCCTCACAGCAATCGAAAAGGGACATACATTCTATTTATAAACCCATATCCTAATCTGGACAGTGACAATATAAGGAGATCAAGCCACTAGCCCAGGGTCAGAGGGCTGGGAAGTGGCACTGCTAGGTCTGAATCCTCTCAGCTTCCCACGGGAGAGAGGGCAGTGGTGAAGCTTCCCTTTGGTCTAGGTATGTTCATCTCTTATGGCTTTAGATCTCTAAACAAAATCAAACATCAAGGTCAGTCCTGGAAGCAAAACAGAGATGCAGAGGGGATATGAATAGGGAGAATTTGATGGCAACATTCTGTGTCTGGAAGTTAAACTGATTCTTTTTTCAGCAGTGCTAATGTGTTTGCTTTTCATGTAAATATATCTAAGAAAATAGAATCATTTAAAAGAAAAATGTTGCATCACATATTGGTGCAGGTGGTAGTGGAACTGGCAGGCATCTTTCTGTTTCTGCTATGGGGACAGGGACTGTTTTGCTTGTGGCTTTACATTTCTGGTGTGAATCTCTATTCTGTGGGAAGAGTGAAGCACTTTGTTCAGGACCACAGGGCAATGCTCACATGGCTGATAAGAAAGAGGACACACAGGGAGGGACACCGGGCCTGGCTTTTTTGTCTAGAGTAAAAATCTCAAGTATGCTATTGCCTGAGTTCATTTGAGTGGCTATAACCAGACACCTTAGACTGGATACCTTAAAACAACAGAAATCTATTTCTCTCAGTTCTGGAGGCATGGAAGTCCAAGGTCAAGGCGCCAGCATTTGGAGTCTTGTGAGAGCCCCGTTCCTCATGGATGTCTCTTTCTTGCTGGGTCTTCACATGGTGGAAAGGGTTAAACAGGCTCCCTCAGGCCTCTTTTATTAAGGCGCTAATCCCATTCATGGGTGCTTGGCCCGAATACCGAATACCATACCGAATACCGTAGTCACTTTCCAGATGCACTACCTCTTAAAAGCAACACAATGAAAGTTAGATTTCAACACGTGACTATTGCATGGACACAAGCATTCAGGCCATAGCGGCCATGAATAATAATAACAAAATAGTGGTTCATATTATAGACCACTGTTCAAGTACAAGGCACCATTCTGAGTTGTTTACATCCATGAAATCATTTATCTTTAATAGTCCAACCCTATTACAGTCATGTGTCGCTTAATGAGAGGTATGCATTCTGAGAAATGTGTCTTTGGGCAATTTTGTCACTGTGCAAACATTGTGGAACATACCCACACCTAGATGAATACTGGCTACTGCACACGTAGGCTGTATGTGTTAGCCTATTGTTCTTATGCTTCAAACATGTATACTGTTAGGCAATTTTAACACAATGGTAAGTATCTGTGTAGCTAAACATAGAAAGGTACAGTAAAAATACCATATAATAGGCCAGGCGCAGTGGCTCACGCCTATAATCCCAACGCTTTGGGAGGCCAAGGCGGGTGGATCACAAGGTCAGGAGTTCAAAACCAGCCTGGCCAACATGGAGAAACCCCGTCTCTACTAAAAATACAAAAATTAGTCAGGCGTGGTGGTGCACACCTGTAATCCTAGCTACTCAGGAGCCTGAGGCAGGAGAATCACTTGAACCAGGGAGGCAGAGGTTGCAGTAAGCTGAGATCACACCATGCACTCCAGCCTGGACAACAGAGCAAGACTCGGTCTCAAAAACAAACAAACAAAAAACATATTATAATCTTACAGAACCATCATGCTATATGCAATCCGTGGCTAAAATGTTACGTGGTGCATGACTGTATTATACCTCTTTCACAATGCAGGGGGCGGAGCAACAGAGAGGTTGTAAGCAGCACAGCTGTGATTTGCACTCATGCAGGCTGACTGCGGCGTAATGTCCTCAATTAAAAACCTATGTCATCCTGTCAGGGGAAAGAGCAGGACAGTGAAATCTGGCACAGAGGCACAGGGGGAAGAGCGTGGAGCTGGCATTCAGATTCCTCTGCACGGCTCTGTGACCTCTCTGGGCTTTGGTGTATTCTTTTTCAAGCTAAGGGCACAACTGGCCTTACTGACCAAGGGCCCCTCTGGCTGTGACCTGTTAGGAGCAAGGCTTAGCAACCAGTGACATCATATCTGCCAGCTCTGGAGAGGACATGAGGACCTCTGTACCATAAATTAATGCATTCCTATACTGCTGAGCTGTGTGACTTTGGGCATGTTCTTAACTACTGTAGAGGACAGTGCACACATGCATAGCCAACTTCTGTACACTGTTACTCTGGTTTGTGTTAACATCAAATGACTTGCAGATGAGCCTTTCCCAAGGAGCTTGATGGGAGCTAACAGGATTCTCTCTCCAGAAGGTCCATGTGGACAAATGATTATAACAGGACTGTTGATTAACCCCAGCCAGGTGCCATGCCACTGTCACATTTTATCCCAATGTGGAGCTATAATCTTTCTACAAATGAGGAAATGGAGACTCAGAGAGATCAGATGACTTGTGCAGGCCACACGGCCAGTAAGTGGTGCAGCGGGCTGTGAACCCAGTTGTGTGACACCGAAACCTGCACTTGGCCCAGGCTGTCTTCTGAAATGTGCTCTTCACAGAGGGCATCTGTGGGCAAGCATGGTCCTGACTCCTCGGCCACAGGTCTTATCTTCCCCTGTGGCTGAATATCAAATAGCAATTCAAAAAGAAAAAGAAAAAAAATATGGAAAACAAATAGCAATTCCCTCAACAAATAAGCAGGGCGACCACTGTTGTCCTAATTACCAGTCACAGTCCTCACTCCTCCTTAATGAACAGCAAAGCATCTTCAGGCCACAGAATATGCCATCACACCCCGCATAGGTGGACTCAAAGTACATCACCTGGAAACCAGTCTCTATCTACAGACATCTTGCCAGAACAATGCTGGGCACTTCCTCCTCCATTCCCACTCACTCAGCTGGCCTGAAGTAACCAAGGGCTGAGGGAGAGACCAATTTCAGCCTCACCTTGGGAGAGGTGCAGATTCAGAGCCAAGTCACAGGAGGGAGTCTCAGGGTGAAGGGAGACTCCCATCAGTGGCATGGGGCAGGTCAAGGTTGATGGGTCCTAGGGGAATGTCCCCTCCAGGGGTGCTCAAGTTGTGCTAGCCACGCACAAGGACGGATTGGATAACAGTCTCCAGTGTGAAATGTACCCTCCAGAAAAAATGGGTAGTGTTTGTAATTCTTTTATTTCTCATGTAATTTTGTTTTTCATATATTCATATGTTTGTAGATACTTGTTTACCTGTTGAATATAAAAGTGGATTTTCTCTTATGATTTTATCATACTAAAGCAGTTTATCTTATCAGAGCTTAGGTGAGCAACAGATTCCTCTGCCCTTTTATGATCTGCCTCACTCCTCTCACATCTGCCAGTGATTAACTGGACTATGTAGCTCAACATAGAAAGGCACAAAAAACACACACCATATTATCATCTTACAGGAATCTCTTTTAGCTGAAAAGGTGACCTGAGACAGGGAACCTGATTTTCCTTAAGCCATTCAGCATGCAGGATGATAGGACATGGTCCCAGCACCCACATCTCTGGACAATGCAATCACCCATGCCAGCTCTGTTGAGTTTGGGGTCCCCTATTTCCAAGGCACACAAAGAAAACCAGAGCCAGAATAAAGACAACAACTTTTATTATCACTCACGTATTTTATAAAAGAGAGACAAATATAGTAAGGCCATGGTTGTATGGAAAAAAAATTCCAAATTTGTTTAGGTCATTCTTTCTCTATCTGAGAGCAGGGCTGTCCTGACATGAGGCACAGCAGCTGCACTTGTCCGATGCCCCTTTGCAGATGCGGCCCTGGGCACAGTTGGCACAGCCCACAGGGCAGCAGGAGCAGCAGCCTGGGGAAGAAGGGGAGAGTCAGAGGTCAGAGCAGACTTGACTGGAGACCTCTCTGCCCCAACAGAGGCCTGCCTCAAGCCCTACCTCCAGCTCCAGAGGACCCTTAGTTCAGGGCAGCATTGCTCTGCCAGGAGTCAACTGGATCTTTGGAGTGAGAGTCTTCCAGTGAAAAAGCTGCCCAGCACAACCTATGCCCAGGAGAGGACAGAAGACTGGAGAGGCAGTGGCTGGGGCTACAGGCACAAAGGAAAACCAGTTCCCCAGAACCATTCACTTAAGTGAGAAAAGTCCTGAAGTATCAGGTCTGTGCTTGGCAGGCTGGTGCATTCGTGTGGCCTCAGTTTCCCTATTTTAAGAATGAAAGTTGGGAATCAACCATCTTGTGTTTTTCCAGCTGTGATCCCTGAATCAGTTGCCAGGAAAGCAGATGTGGAAGGTGGTCACTGTGCTGCTCCTGCCTGCCAAGCTCTGGGTTCTCTCCTCTGACTCTGCGCAGCCCCCAGATTCTCAGGGAAAGCCCTGAACTCACTCTTCCTGTAGGAGGTGCAGGTGTACTCTGCATTTGCAGGAGCTGGTGCAGGTGCACTCTGCATTTGCAGGAGCTGGTGCAGGTGCAGGAGCCACCTGCAGGGAAGAGAAAAAGGCAGTGGGCAGTGAGTGTGGTACAGGGTTAGAAGCAGCCCCTCAGCATCCTCCTGCTCACTGCACGGGAAACCTGTTACCTTGTTCCATCCAGGCATGTGAAGCCCAGCCCCACCTTTCCTCCCCACAGGCTCAGATGGGCAGGTGCCCTCTTTTTCATACCACACAGAGACTTAAGAGGGGAATCTTGAAGAAGCAATGTCTCCCACCTCCCTACCAGCCCAGGCAGCTCAAATGCTGGACAGAGCACTGGGTCCCAGCTCAGCACACCTATGGCCTATGGGTGACCTGGAGTAGGGGCAGTTTTGAGACTCATTCCTCTCTCCTTGGAAATGGGAGGCACTGGGGCAATGGTAAGGTTTTCAGTGATAATAATAAAGGTCCTTGGTAAGAAAAAAAGCATCAGAAGTACAAAGTAAAAAAAAAAAATCAACTTTAGGTAGAGCTCAAAATGCACCTGCCTCCTGCATTTTTAAATCCCCCATTAAAAATCGGGGGTCCTAAAGGCCCGGAAACCTGGCAAACTTTACCAGTGTCGCAGGAGCAATTGGGGTCCATCTGGAGAGCAGGTGAGGCTGGAGTACCTATGCCAGAGGTGAAGAAGCGGGCAAGCCAGTGGGAGGTGGAACAGAGAGCCCAGGAGCCCCCTCTGGCTTTGTAGTTAGGGAGAGGTGCCGGGTGCAGAGGTCTCGCCCCAGGTCTAGCTCTGGCTCCCGCAGTGTCAGAGGTGCCCTGGGTTCAGGGCATGGCTGTGTGCAGCTGGTAGGCCAAGTGGAGGATCCTCCCTGGCACGGCCGGTGCGCATCCCCGGGGCAGCCCTTTGACCTCCACTCACTTTGAAGGGGCTGCGTGCCTGGTGGTAGGCGGTGTCCCTGCTATAATCCTGGCCCACCCGAATTTCTCAGAGATTGCGGTCCACTCCTGCCCCTGCGTGGTCCGGTAACCCAGCCTCAGGTGGTCACGGCGTCCCCAGCCCAGCACCCTGCACCAGTGACCTGAGCCTCTCCTCTGTTGGAGTCCATGTGCAACCCCAGCCTAGTGCTTGTGTCCCCAGATAGAGAAGTGCCGTGAGGGAGTTGTGTGCAAAGGACCAGCCCATGTGACCTTTGCCTCACCTGCATTGCCACCCAGGTCCTTTGGCCACGTTTATCTTATTCACAGCAACAGAGCAGACATAGTGCCCTGCTTCCCTCCATTCCATTCCCCACTCCTGGGAAGGTAATGGGGACATTTGTCCACATCCTCCTTTGCTGTAACTTCTTGGGGCTTCCCACAGCCTAGCTGGCCCACCAAGCCCAAGGATGGAGCTTCCCAAAACTTGGAATGTTCCCAAGGGAGGGATCATTTTCCTGATGTACTCACCCTTGTATTAAGAAGCATGAAAAGTAGTTATTACTTTCAGGATTCTTAACTATTACGGAGCTTTTGGACTCAGCCAGACCCTGTTTAGTCACTTTGGCTGTTTCAACCCTCACAGCAACCCTCAAGGGAAACTCTTTATGACAGCATCTTACTCATCAGACAAGGACAACACAAGGAGATAAGTAACTAGCCCAGGACAGAGAGTGAAAGTGTGCTGCAGGTGTGAAGCCACTCAGCTTTTCAAGGAAAAGAGGTCAGTGATGAAACTTCCCTTCGCCCTCACTATGTCTTCAGCACCTCTTCACGGCTTGAAATCTTGAAACAAAAACAAATGTCAACAACGTCAATCCGGAGAGCAATAGAAGTGATACAGAGGGATGTATATAACTGTGTGGCTACCTTCCATGTCTGCAAGCTGACTGATTCTTATTTTCAGTAGTGCCAGAGAGTTTGCTTTTTCTGCAAATACATTAAGGAAATAGGATTCTTTAAAGGAAAACGTTAAGGAAAATAACAGTGCAGGTGTTGGCAGAAATGGCAAGAATCCTTTCACATCTGTTATGCGGACACGGACTATCTTGCTTACGGCTTTATATATGCAGTGTAGATCCCTATTTGTGGATGGGTAGGGTTCCCTCTCTGATCCATGCGTCATGTGCTCATGTTATTGATGGGAACAACATGGAACACACAGGTAAGCCATCAGGACTGGCTTATTTGTCTGGAGGTACTAAAATGTTCCTTTGCTGCGAATAAAGATAATGAAATCATAGCTATTACAGACTACTTGAGACACACTGAACACTATATTAAGTTCTCTATATGTATTAACTGATGTGGTCCTCCCAGCCAGACCCCATTATTATGCACGGGAACAGGGTAGGAGCCTGAACCACAGAGAGGTTGTGTTACCCAGGTATAAATGACAGAGCTGAAATTTGCACTGATGCAACGTCATTGCCTCAACCACCACCCTATGTCATGTAAAACACGATGACACGGAAAACCTGGCACAAGGACAGCAGAGGGAAGAGCAATGAGCTGACATAGCTCGATGTTATAGCTATGACATAGCTGACATAGCTCAATCCCTCTCATAGCTCTTAGCCTTCCTGGGCACCAGTATGCCTCTTTCCAGTCAGGGCACAATTGGGCCAACTCACCAAGGGCACTTCCAGCTAAGAACTGTGATGGGGAGGACTTCGCATCCACTTACACATGATCTGCCAGCTCTGGAGAGGGCTTGAGGACAGCTGTACCATAAGTTCATCCAACCTGTAGCTGGATGACCTTGTGAGTTGTGTGACCTTGGGCAGGTTCTTAACTACTCTAGAGGACAGTGTTCCCCTACATAATCAGCTTCTGTACACACTTGTCTCTCTGGTTTGTGTGAAGATCAAATGACTTGAAGGGTGGGAAAGGCTTGTTTTCTGTCCAAATGCTGGAGCAGTGTCTTATGCTGGAGAGTTGGTGCAGGAAGTCATCCACATATCCTTAAGATCAGATCAGTAAGACTCCAAAAACATTCCCAACTTCCACTCCACAGTCATGCTTCCAAGGACCTGGTGGTCCTTTCCCAAGGAGCTTGATGAGATCTAATAGGATTCTTTGTCTGCAAAGTCCATGTGGACAAATGATTATAACAGCACTCTTCACTGAGTCCTAGCCAGGTGCTAGGCCACTGCCACATTTCATTCCAAAGTAGAGATAAAACCTTCTTTCTACAAATAAGCCAATGCAGCCTCAGAGAGGTTAAGCACCTTGCCCAGGTTGCACAGCCAGTAAGGGATGAAGTGGGCTGTGAACCTACTTGTGTGACACCAAACCACCTGTACTTGGCCAGGCTGCGTTCTCTTCTTGTTTTATTTTAATGTTTTGTTTTACATAGAGAGGGGTTCTCACTATGTTACCCAGGCTGGTCTCAAACTTCTGGCCTCAGGCAATCCTCCTGCCTTGGTTTGAGCAGAGCACGATGTGAGCCACCAAGGTGGTGTGAACCACTGCACCCGGCCAGGCTACCTTCTGAAATCCCTTATTCACAAAGCGCTTTAAGCCAGCATGATGCTTACTCTTGGGCCACGTGACTCCTCTTCCTTTTTGAACATCAGATAGCAATTGCCTCACCAAATAGCCAGATAACTAACAGTTGCCATGAATTACAAGACACCCAGGACCTTCCTCCTTCCTACTGAATATCACTACACCTTACAACAGATGTGCAGCATTAGTGGTTATTTTTTCTGTTATTTTGTTCTTAATGTCCCTTTGAGATTTCCTTGTTGAATATGAAAAATGAACTTTGTATTTTTATTTTTCATACTCATTCAATTTATCTCACCAAAGCTTAGGTCCACGACTGATTCCTGTGCCCTCAAATCATCTGGCATGATGCTCTTACATTTTTAGCTAGGAAACTGACCAGAGACAGGTAACCCAACTTGCTTCAGGGCACTCAGTATATAGGATGATCCCAGCTCTGCTGGGTCTGGGGTCTCTTATGTCAGGACACCCCTCAAAAAAACCAGAGGCAGAATAAGGTCAACAATGTTTACTGTCATTCCTATGTTTCACTTGAGAAAACAGACATAGTAAATGGGTTATGCTTGTATTAAAAAAAACCTCTAGGTTTGTAAGGGTTGCGTTATTTACATCTGACATCAGGCACAGTAGCTGCACCTCTCTGATACCCGTTTGCATACACAGCCCTGGGCACACTTGGCACAGCCCACAGGGCAACAGGAGCAGCAGCCTGGGGAAGAAGGGGAGAGTGAGAGGTCAGAGCAGACTCAACCAGAGACCTCCCTGCCCCAACAGAGGCCTGGCTCAAGCTTTGCCTCCAGCCCCAAGGACCCTTAGTTCAGGGTGGCATTGCTTGTCAGGAGACAACTCCTGAATATTTGGGGTGAGGGTCTTGCCATGAAAAAGCTGCCCACCCCTCCTGTGCCCAGGACATGGTAGAAGCCTGGAGAGGGAGTGACATGCCTTTCGCAGTAAAAGGAAGGACAGTCTCCCAGGATGATACACTTAAGTGAGGAAAGTCCTCAAGTGTCAGGTCTGTGCTTGGGATGCTGGTGTGCGCTCTTGGTGTCAGCTTCCCCATGGTAAGAATGAAGATTGGGAATTAACCATCTCTAGTGTTCTTCCAGTTGTGATCCTAAGTCATTTGCTGAAGCAAGGAGATGTGGGAGGCTCATCATTGGTCTGCTCCCGCCTGTGGAGATCCCTCCTTTGACTCTGCCCAGCCCCCAGATTCCTGGAGATGGTCCTGTACTCGCTCTTCTTGCAGGAGGTGCATGCGCACTCTTTGCATTTGCAGGAGCTGGCACAGGTGCAGGAGCCACCTGCAAGGAAGAAAAAGGCAGTGAGCTGTGAGTGTCGTGCTTCCCATCGGCCTCAGGCAGCACAAATGCTGGACAAAGCACTGGGTCCCAGTTCAGCACCCCTCTGGCCTTGAGGGTGACCTGTAGTCGGGCAATTTTCAGCCTGTCCTCTCGCCTCAGAAATGGGAGGCCCTGAGAAGATGGCAGTGTTCTAAGTAGTGAGGAAGGTGCTTGGCGGGGAGAAAGCTCGAGAAGTGCAAAGCAAAGGAGTCCATTTTAGGTAGAGCTCAAAATGCACCTGCCTCCTGCCCCAGGGACCTTCTATTCTGTAGTACGACAATGAAGACCCTAAGACCCGAAGCCCGGCGTCCCTTACCAGCGGCGCAGGAGCAGTTGGGGTCCATTTGGAGGTCAGATGAGGCTGGAATTCCTAAACCAGAGGCGAAAAAACAGGCTGGCCGGTGGGAGGCAGAACGGAGCCCAGGATCAGGCCTCCGACTTTAGAGTCAGGGCAGGGTGCCGGGCGCAGACGCCCTGCCCCAGGTCTGGCAGCCGCCCCGCGCAGCGTCAGCGCCGCCCCCGGGTTCAGGGCCTGGCTGTGCGCTGCAGGCGGGCCGGGCGCAGTATCCTCCCCGGGCGCAGGAGGCACCCTGAGGGCGGCCCTTTGGCTCTCTCTCGCTTTGGAGGGGCTGCGCTCCCGGCGTTACTCGGCGTCCTGACTATAATCCCGGCCCTCCCGAATTTCCCGCAGATTGCAGTCCACTCCTGTGGTCCGGGAACCCAGCCTCAGGTGGTGGCGGTATCCCCACCCTCGCACCCCGCACCAGTGACCTGAACTTCGCCTCCGTGGGAATCCGTATGCAACCCCAGCCTAGTGCTCACGTTACTAGATAGGACAGAGGCGGGAAGCGCAGCGAGGGAGCTGTGTGCAGAGGACCGGCCTACCATGTGACCTTCCGCCTACCTGCATAGTCATCCAGGTCCTTTGGCCTCCTTTCTCCTCTTCACAGCAACAGGCCAGACACAGGGCCCCGCCTCCCTCCCTTCCATTCTCCACTCCTGAGAGGGTGATGGGCACATTTGTTTAAGACCTCTTTTGCTTTTTAACTTCTTTTGGGCTTCCCACAGCCTAGCTGGCCCACCAAGACCAAGGACGTCCAAAGCTTGGGACGTCACCAAGGGAGAGATTTTGCCCTGATGTGGTGACTGTGCATTAAATTAAGAAGGATGATAAATGCTTACTTCAAGGAAAGAGGTCCTGGGCTGGGCTGGGCTGCGCGGGGCAGAGGGGCCAGGCGCACCACCCCCTGAGCTCTGCTTGGTGCACACCGCGGGACCGCATAAAAGTATGTATAAGAAAATATTAATAATTTCAACGTAAAATATTAACTAAAAGATGGTGCAGGTGGTAACAGAAAGGGCAGTCATTCCTCTATATCTGACATCAAACCTTTAGGCGTTCTCTTAGCTTTGCTATTTAACAGGATTCATTCTCCAAAAAAGCCAGTGTACAGAGAATGATCATGATTGCTACTATTTATTAAACCCTAGTCAGGGGCCAGACCATGCTGTCATTTAATCCCTGCATTGAGATACAATCTGCTTTCTACAAATAAGGAAGTGAAGGCTCAGAGAGTTTCCGTGATGCACTCAGGCCACATAGCCAGTACATGGAGAAGTGGGCTGTGAACCAGGACTGCCTGACACCAAAACCCATGCCCCAGGCGCAGGCTGCCTTCTGAAATCTCTTCACAGGGCAGCAGTGGGCAAGCCCGGTCCTCACCTCTAGGCCAGGAGGATCATCTTCCTCTTTGATTGAACATCAAATTGCATTCTCTCCACATAGCCAGTGGAACTAATTGTTGGCTTTAATTACAAGTCAGCCAGGGCCTCACTCCTTCCTAATGAGCACCACCACACTCTCCAAACTGCAGAATCCGCCATCATCCCTGCATAGGCAGACATGAAGTATTTCATGTGGAACCCATCATCACACACACTTCATTGTGTCAGGAACGTGCTGGGCATTTCCTTCCACATTCCCAGTCACTTTACTGGTTTGAAGTAGTCAAGGGCCGAAATTTGAAAGAGGAACAAATTCAGCCCGAGCTTGGGAGAAATTCCTGAATATTCAGAGCCATTTCACAACAGGGAGCTCTCAGGGGTCAGTGAGTGTCCTGTCAGTGGCTCTGGGAAGGCCAAGCCTGATGGTCCTTTGTGGGGATGTGCTGGGCAGTGCTGCTCAGGGTGTGTGAGCCACACACTGGGGCCTGTTTGCTCGCTTGCTTTCTTTCTTTCTTTCTTTCTTTCTTTCTTTCTTTCTTTCTTTCTTTCTTTTTTTGAGACAGTCTCAGTTGCCCAGGCTGGAGTGCAATGGTGCAATCTTGGCTCACTGCAACATTCATCTCGGGGGTTCAAGCAACTCTCATGCCTCAGCCTCCCAAGTAGCTGGGATTACCAGAACATGATGTCATATCCTTTTAATTTTTATATTTTTAGTGGAGATGAGGTTTCATCATGTTGGCCAGGCTGGTCTTGAATCCCTGGCCTCAAGTGATCCACCCACCATGGCCTCCCAAAGTGCTGGGATTAGAGACAGGCCTGAGCCACTGCACCTGGTCTAGTTTGCTGTTTCCTGTTTGCAGTAAACATCATCATATGTTCAAAGCTTGTACATCTTTCATTTTCTGTTATTTCTTCATGTATTCATTGAATTTTTTTCTAGTTGAATATTAAATATTGGTTTTGTATCTTTTTTTATTTCATTATCTCCATAATCGATACAATTACATTTACCAAGGTTTGAGTCACGATGGATAGGAAATAAACACTGTCCCTTCACCATAGTGTTTGAAAAGCCCCATTGTGCTAGTCTGTTTGCTTTGCTGGAAGGGAATCCCTGAGACTAGGGAATTTAAACAGAAAAAATGTTTGTTTCGAGTTCTGCTTCTGCAAGCTGTGCAGAGTGTGGTGCAGGCATCTATCTCTGGTGAGGGTCCCAGGAAGCCTACAATCCTGGCAGAAGGCCAAAGGAGAGAAGGCACATCACATGGAGAGACAGGGAGCAAGAGAGAGAAGGGGACGGTGCTTGGCTCTTTTAAACCACCAGCTGCAGAGTGACCTACCAGAGGAAGAATCCTCTTCGCCATGGGATGGCACCAAGCCATTCTTTAGGGATCACTCCTCATCATCCCAAAACCTCCCTCTAGACCCAATATTGAGGTCACATTTCAACATGAGATTTGGCAGTGACAAAACATCTGAATCATAGCACCCATGTAGGATTCAAGGAACTGAGGAGTTGGGTTCCAGCACTGTAGACACTTTAGAGCCTAAAATCCAATGTGGATCGAAGTTGGGCAGGAAAATCAGAAAATAAAAATCAGGGATGAAGTTTCTGTGCCACATTTAACATGAGACTGGAAGCGGCCATGTATGGCCCCCACCCATGTGGTGTGGCACAGTGCAATGCCACTTTACAGCAGTGTAGACTCAGTGAGGTAGCCTGGCTTCCTGAAGCTGTTCTCATTGTTAGTGGCTCACATTTCCACCCAGAGCCTGGTCTCTAAACTCCCTGTCCAACCCCCACCCCAGTCCATTTTTGCCAAGGCCACACAAAGAAGACCAGAGTAAGATTCAAGTCAAAATTGTTTTATTGTCATTCACACATTTAATAGAAAAAGAAATGCAGCAAACGATTCAGGTTTGTATTTTTAAAAATCCAGGTTTGTGCAGGTTGGTTTGCATCTGGGAGCAGAGCTGTCCCCATATCAGGCACAGCAGCTGCACTTCTCCGATGCCCCTTTGCAGATGCAGCCCTGGGCACACTTGGCACAGCCCACAGGGCAGCAGGAGCAGCAGCCTGGGGAAGAAGGGGAGAGTGAGAGGTGGCAGTAGACTTGACCAGGCACCTCCCTGCCCCAATAGCAAGCCTGGCTCCAGCTCAGACCCCAGACCCAGAGGATGCTTTTTTAGCTTAGTGCAATTCTGTTCTGAAACCATGGGTGGTACAGTTGGGGTCTGTGTCGCAACAGAAAAAATATTTGCTGTTCTGTCTCAACTCAGGGCACAAAGCATGGGGAGAAAATGACACGGCCAACAAGGACAAAGAAAGCCCAGTTCCCCAAAAGGATGCACTCAGGACCAGCCTCGGGCTCCCTCCCAACCTTAGCCACAGCCCCAGATTCCTGGAGATGGCCCCACACTCACTCTTCTTGCAGGAGGTGCATTTGCACTCTTTGCACTTGCAGGAGC
>NW_016107612.1:2218042-2219555 GCF_001604975.1 Cebus imitator
ACAAAGAAATGAGATCAAGTAACTGGCTGGTCATCAGAAAGATGAAAAGTTGTGCACTGATTTAAATCCAGCCAGCCTCTTCAAGGGAAGTGTCCATGATAAAGCGTTCTCTGGCCCAGGTATGTCAACAACACTTCTCTATGGCCAGAAATATTTTAAACAAGGGCTGGGCCCTTGTTTAAATTAAATTACAGGCTCACACCTGTAATTCTGTGAAAAATAAGGACACTGAACATCTGGCACAGACGCAGCAGTAGGAAAGGCACTGAGCTGGATGAAAACTGTCCCTTTACCATGGAGTTTGAGAAGCCTCGTGTAGGATTCAAGGAACTGAGGCTTAGAATCAATGTCCTGTAGTCACTTTTAAGACTAAAATCTGATGACAAACTAAACTTGGGCAGGGAAATCCGAGAATAAAAATGAGGAATGGAGAAGGCTGTGTGCAACACTTAGCATGATTGGAGGTGATCGTGTATGTCACGTCCCCTTGTGACCCGGCAGAGTGCAGGGGCATTTTACAGAAGATGTAGCTCAGTGAGCTAACCAGGCTTGCCTGAAGGCTCTCTGACTGTTAGGGGCTCACATTTCCATCTAGAGCCCAGTCTCTAAACTCCCAGTTCAATTCCCCACCCCAATCCCTTATTGCAAAAAACAGAATGAGAACCAGAACCAGATTGAAGCCTAAGTGTTTAATTATTATTCACATATTTCAGAGAAACAGGAATGTAGCAATGGGTCGGGGTTGTAGAAAAAAAAAATCCTGGATTTTTTGTGTCACTCTATTTATATCTGGGAGCAGGGCCGTCCAGACGTCAGGCGCAGCAGCTGCACCTCTCCGATGCCCCTTTGCAGACGCAGCCCTGGGCACACTTGGCACAGCCCACGGGGCAGCAGGAGCAGCAGCCTGGGGAGAAAGGTGAGAGGGAGAGGTCAGAGCAGACTTGGCCAGGGACCATCCTACCCCATCAGAGGTTTGGCTTGACCCGTGCCTCCAGCGCCAGAGGATGTTAGTTCAGGATGGCATGGCTTTGTCAGGAGACAACTGGTGGATGTTGGGGTGGGTCTTTCTATGAGAAAGCTGCCCAACCCCATGGGAGCCCTGGACAGGGCAGAAGACTGGAAAAGCAGTGATGGCCTACAGGGACAAAGAAAGGCCAATGCCCCAGAAGCATGCTCTCAGGGCCAGCCTTGGGCTCCCTCCCAACCTTAGCCACAGCCCCAGATTCCTGGCGATGGCCTCACACTCACTCTTCTTGCAGGAGGTGCATTTGCACTCTTTGCACTTGCAGGAGCTGGTGCACATGCAGGAGCCACCTTCAAGGAAGAGAAAAAGCAGTGGGCAGTGAGTGAGATGCAGAAGCAGTGAGTCAATGAGTCTCCAGTGTCGCCTCCTCTGTTCAGGGCCAGCCGTCAGAGCTCCTTTCCCACTCAGGACAGAGGAACAGAAGCCCCATGTCCTCTCCACTCACGCTGGGAAGGGGAAGCACCCTCCTGTTTTACCACACCAGGAAGG
>NW_016107612.1:2222020-2233032 GCF_001604975.1 Cebus imitator
ACAAAGAAATGAGATCAAGTAACTGGCTGGTCATCAGAAAGATGAAAAGTTGTGCACTGATTTAAATCCAGCCAGCCTCTTCAAGGGAAGTGTCCGTGATAAAGCGTTCTCTGGCCCAGGTATGTCAACAACGCTTCTCTATGGCCAGAAATATTTTAAACAAGGGCTGGGCCGCGTGGCTCACACCTGTAATTCTGTGAAAAATAAGGACACTGAACATCTGGCACAGACGCAGCAGTAGGAAGGGCACTGAGCTGGCAGTCATGCCCCCTGTGTAGCTCTGTGACCCCTCAGTTTCAGTATGCCACCTCTCAAGCCAGGGACACAATTGGGCTAACTGACCAAGGGCTGACCCAGCTGTGAACTCTGAGAGGCAGGGCTTAGCACCGACTGACAACATGATCTGCCAGCTGTAGCCAAGACAAGAGGCCAGCTGTAGTGGAGGTTCTGACCTCTGACTTCTAAGCTGTGTGACCTTGGGTAGGTTGCTTAACCACTCTGGAAGGTGACATAATCACTTTTGTTCCTGCACATTCACTTTTGACTGGCTCATGGGGTATTCAGATGATAGGAAGAATTAGAATGGTTCTTATGTTTGTTCAAATGCTGTGGCAGCATCTTAATCCCAGAGGACTTTGTGTAGGAGGTCATCCATCCTCCCCTGGTACACAGTCAGGAAGGCTTTACTCCACTCCCCAGCCTCCCACCTGGAGTAATTCTTCCCAGACCCGTTTTTCACCAAGAGCTTATCAAGAGAGATTCTGTCTCCAAAAATGTCCATGTAAACAGAGTGATCCTAATGGTCATTAAACCCTACCCAGGAGCCAGGCCAATATCTCATTTAATCCATAAACAGGGATACCATCTTCTTTCTACGGATGAGGCCATGGAGGCTCAGAGAGGTTGAGTGACTTGCCCAGGCCACGCAGCCAGTAAGTGGTGAAGTGGGCTGTGAACTAGGCACTGCCTGACATGAGAACCCAAGCCCTTGGCACAGGCTGCCTTTAAAACTCTATACGGAGCACCTTCAGGCAAGTATGCTCCTGATTCCTGGGCCAAGTGACTCATCATCCTCTTTGACTGAACATCAAATAACATTTCCTCCACATAGCCAGGGGGACTAACGTTGGCTTTAATTACAAGTCTCTCAGAGCTTCACTCCTTTATAATGAGTGCCACCACACTCTCCAAACTGCTGAATGCCATCACCCCAGTTGTGGACAAACAGGAAGAACTTCATCTGCCACCCACGATCACACACACTTCATCTTGCTGGGAACATGCTGGGCATTTCCCGTCACATCCCCAGCTATTTTGCTGGTTTAAGTAGCCAACGGCTGAAATTTGAGAGGAGTAAATTCAGCCTGACCTTGGGAGGAACTCACAAAGATTCAGAACCAAGGCACGACAGGGAGCTCTCAGGGGTCTGCGAGTGTCGTCAGTGACACTGGGCAGGCCAAGCCTGATGGTTCCTTGTGGGGATGTCTGGATCAGTCCTGCTCAGGGTGTGCCAGCCATACACTCAGGCCAGTTTCAGAGCTGTTTCCAGGACGCAAACCTGGAAACCCCTAGACACATGTGTAGTGCTGGTTAATTCTTTTATTTTTCCTATGTAATTTGTTCTTTGAATATTTATTGAAATTTTCCTGTTGAATCTAAAAAATGGTCGTTGTGTCATTTTCTTGTTAACTCATTATTTTACCAGAATTTAGGTCTATGACTAACGGAAAACAAAACAAAACTGGTCATTCACCGCAGGGAGTTTTGGAAATCCGATGTCAGATTCTAGCCACTGGGGAGTTGGATATCACCCCTTGGAGTCACTTTCAAGTCTAAAATCCCATAAATAACAGAAGCTGGGCAGGGAAATCAGAAAGCGAAAATGAGGAATGGCAAAGTTTCTGTGCCACATTTGACATGACACTAAAACTGATCGTGTATGTGTCCCTCCTGCCCCCATATGATCTGGCACAACACCATTCAGTTTTACAGAAGATGAAACTCAGCGTCGTAGCCTGGCTTGCCAGAATACACTGTTTCTTAGCAGCTCACACTTCCATCCACAGGCCAGGTCTCTGCCCTCCTAGTTCAACCCCTCACCCCAGTCCCTTATTTTTAAGGCATATAAAGGAAACCAGAGGCAGAATCAAGTCAAAGCTCTTTTATTACCACTCACATTATTTCATAGCAAAAGGAATGTAGCAAACGGGTCAGGGTTGTACATAAAAAAAAAATCCAGGTTTGTAGAGGTCATGTTATTTACATATGGGAGCAGGGCTGTCCTGGCTTCAGGCGCAGCAGCTGCACTTGTCCGATGCCCCTTTGCAGATGCAGCCCTGGGCACACTTGGCACAGCCCACAGGGCAGCAGGAGCAGCAGCCTGGGGACAGAGAGGAGGTAGCAGAGATGAGTACTAGGGACACAGGGAAGGATTCCTGCTCTCCCTAGTAAGAATCACTGAGGAGGCAACAGCTTCCATGCAATGGGGCATCCTCAGACTGCTTTACTTCCCCTGAGGATGATGTAGAGGGCTGGGGACAGGCTGGAGGACAGTGAGGGGGTAGAGGAAAGAGAGGATCCCACTTACTTTTCTTGCAGGAGGTGCATTTGCACTCTTTGCACTTGCAGGAGCCGGCGCAGGTGCAGGAGTCACCTGAAAGGAGAAAAGACAGAGGTGAGAACGGTCCCTGGATACCTGAAGGCGGGACGGCGTGCTAGGAGCCCGGGGCCGAGTTTCTCTGTCCACAACCAATTCCTGGTAACTTGGGCAAGCCATTAACTCAGATCTCCTTAACGGTAAAAAGGGGGCTCCGAATAACCTAGAATAGAGAAAAAGACACCCCAAAACGCTTTGGGAAGGAGCAATTCCTGCCCTGAAATTGAGTGATCAGAGAAAGAAAAAGGGGTCCGAAATTGCTTTTCTGGCGCTACAGGGCATCCCCTGCCCCTTACCGGCGGTGCAGGAGCAGTTGGGGTCCATGGCGAGCTGAAGAGGCGGCTGGAGTCGGGAGACGGCTGCACGAGAACTCGCTGGGACTTGAAGGAGGCGTGGTGGGGCTGAGCGCCGCGAGCTGTGTTTATAGTTGGAAAGAGCCGGGGCGAGTGCAAAATCCCCGCCCTGGCCTGCACCCGCCCAGGGCTGCTGAGTCACTCGCTGCTCCGCGTGAAACTGCGCTCAGGGGGCCGGGCGCACCGGCTCTGCACACGGGCCGCGGCCGGTCAGTTCCCGGAAGCCGGCCCACGTGCGCCCCGGGCTGGGTGCAGCGAGAAGACGTAGTGTTCCCGGTGCCGGGTGCCCACGCCGCGCGTCCAGCACCCTGCCCCTTGCCCTCCTCCTTGTGCACAGCTGCCCTCCCCCCTGTCCTGTACTTTTGAAGCTGAGCCGCTAGGGCGCAGGTGAAAGCGAGACTTGGGAATGCTGTTTGCACGGTAAACCGGTTCAAAGTGCACACAGGTTACAACTCTGTAGCAGTCAAGGCTTAATAATTAATTGTGCAGCATCATAGTAAACCCATGGGGTGGTTACTGGTGACACATCCGTTGCATGTTGAGTGCTTTAGCGTGCAACAGGGACTGTAGAAAGTGTGTCGTGTGTGAGATGTCACTTAATCTTGTAACAACCCGTAAGATAAGGACTCTCCAGTATTCTCACTGCAGAGAGGAGAAACAGCAGAGGCAGAGAAGTTACTTGTCCAGGGTCACACAACTAGCGAGTGGAAGAGTGCAGTGACTGCCACCAAGCCCCCGCAGATGCTGACGGCCGTCTAACATAGAGACACCAAGGAGGGAGGATAAGGGCGAGAAGCCACAAGCTTGGTCCCCAGGAAGCTCAGGGGCTGGGGGAACAGAGAGGAGGAGACCCTGTCCAGCCTGGGAGAAGGTGGGCCATTGCCTGGGGTCTGAGGGTAAGAAAGTGTTTGCCAGGCAGGGAGGGGAAGGATTTGTGTTCTAGCTTGAGGAGGAAGGAACGAGCAGGAGCTAGCTGGAAGGGCTCTGAGACATTTGGAAGGGGAAAACCCCACAGGAATGTTCTTTCCCTGCGGAGGCTGAGGGGGAGAGCCCAGGTGGCGTCCACATGCTTGTCTGGAGAGGCACATCCTGTTTCCCTGCCTGCATGCGTCTGGCGCTGTGCTACCATTTTAGGTCACCAGCCTCGGAGAAGTGTGTCATGC
This sequence comes from Cebus imitator, assembly GCF_001604975.1. Lineage (NCBI taxonomy): Eukaryota > Metazoa > Chordata > Mammalia > Primates > Cebidae > Cebus > Cebus imitator. The sequence continues at coordinate 2,226,193 of NW_016107612.1, forward strand.
TAGGAGTCAGGAAGTGGTTACTGGAAGCTTCCTGGAAGGCTGAGGGAGTACAAGTTGCTGTCGTGGGAGTTTAGTGAGGTGGTGGGCGGGGGAGGACGGCCTGTCCTTGCAGCTCTTACTGTAAGCTCAGATGAACCATCACTTCCTCTGGGGACCCTGTCCTGGGCCCCATGCCCGTGGCTGCCTGTGGAAGGTGCTAGTAAACATCCTGTTCTTTCCCCTGCTGGCACTTTCCCGGCCTGTGGAATGTATGAACTGCAGTGACTCTTGGATTGGTGTCTCTGCTCTTCCTCACCAACCCATGATCACTGGAAATTCCAAGGGCAGTCATTGCCCCCCTGTTCTGGAATTGTGTCTTCATCTCCCAGCACAGGGCCACGTTTGCAGTCGACACTTAATAAATATTTGTTAAATGAATTAATGGGGGTAATGCCCTGGACTGTTCCTCGCTTCCCAGCCCCCACCTTGTATGAAGGCCGATTACAAAATGAAAACAAACAACTCTTCGCCACCCTGGAACCTGTGTGCCCACTTAAGTAAAAATACCAAACAGGGCAGGAGGGGTGAGCTCTCAGATGCGCTAAATTCCAGTGATCACTCAGCCACTCACTTGCTCAGTGACCGTGGGGGCAATTACATGCCTGGACTCTTCTGAACCCTGGTTTACACATCTATCAAATGACTGGGTTGTGCTAGAATTTATATCCAAATATCCTCTGATTTTAAAGCCAACCTCTTTGAAATCTCATGGTGTCTGGCGGCCCCGTGGATGAGAGCTCTCTGGGCAGTGGACTGATTTTTTTTTTGTTATTTATGTATACACACAATATATACCAAATCTCTGTTTGCTAATAACTCAGATGGTCACCTATCCACTCAAGGCAAACAATCCAATTCTGTGAAGAAACAGAAGGGCTAATTTTGCCCTCAAAAGCATTGGTTCTAGCCCTGGGTTTGTGCCAGCCATATTGGCGGTAAAACTTGCTCTGGGCCTGAGCTGTCTCCTTTGAATCACTTTGACTGTATGAGGGGAGGGAGGGATAATGATGCAGGGAAGGTGGAGCAGGCCACAGGCCTAGTCTGTTCATCTCCATGCCCCCAGAAGCCTCACAGGTGTGGGCCACCATGCCCAGCCTATTTTACTTATTTTTGAGGCAGAGGTTCGCTCTGTTGCCCAGGCTGGAGTGCAGTGACACAATCTTGGCTCACTGCAACCTGCGTCTCCCGGGTTCAAGTGATTCTCCTGCCTCAGCATCCTGAGTATTTGGGATTACATGCGCCACCACCACACCTGGCTAATTTTTCTATTTTTAGTAGAGATGGGATTTTACCATGTTGGCCAGGCTGGTCTTGAACTCCTGACCTCAGGTGATCCACTCACCCCGGCGTCCCAAAGTGCTAGGATTACAGGTGTGAGCCACTGCACTGTGCTTGGGACAGAGGGAGGAGAAGAGGGAGGACCCACTTGCACATTTGCATCTTTGACTTGGCAGGGGATGAGGGAGTAAAACCAAGCAACATTGGATAAGGAAAAACATCCCCTGAATATCTGGTGTGAGTCATCAATGTGAGATGACGATGTGGCCCTGGGTTGCATTAAGAGAAGTAGCCCATGTAGAATGAGAGAGGTTATGTTTTTCATTCTCCTTTTAACTGCAGAGGTGGATATGCATGGGTCTGCTGCCCAGCCATCCACTCATCCTTCCCCTGTGATGATATCCTTGGTTTTTCTTTGAAGAATCGCCTCTCTTTATTCCCAGTCCATGTGGTTTTGATGGAGTAGGTCCCATCTGTGAACTCCTAGGCCATTCCACCTACTTAGTCACAGTGATTGCCTCTGATTGGGGCACACAGTCATAAACCAAAGAGAATCAGGGATACTTTTGCTGGGAATGTTGGGAGAATGGCAGATACTCTTTCCATCTGGACTTGAACCTGAGAGGATGTGAAGCTGATTGAGTTTCTAAAGCTTTTTGGCTCTGTGAGAAGGCTCAAAAATAAAATAATCACAAAGGAAATGGAGCCTGACAATATCTTGGAACACCTGGATCCAGCCATGCCTGAAGCCATCATTTCCTTTTAGCTTAAATTATTCTAGATGGAGTCCTAACTGGCGCAGTTGAGCAGACCCCCCTGCCCTGAGGGCTATGTTCATTGTTGGGCTCAGTTGTCCAGAAGACAGCTGTTCACGGGAGTCCTAAGGCCCAAAACCCTATCATGTGAGCATCAGCTGAGAGAGGTAGTTTCAATATGGAAGGGAACAGTTACCTTCAAATATTTGACAATGGTTTCCCCAGTTATCTACAGCTATGCAACAAATCACTCACAATTTAGCAGCTTCAAACAACCACCATTTTATTGTCTTTCCTGGGTTTGTGGGTCAGGGGTTGGAGCAGCGCTCATTTGGACAATTCTTTTGTTTCATGTGACATTAGCTGAAGTCACTTGGTGCTGCTCAGTTGGTGGATGGGCTGGTCTGGAGAATCTAAGATGGCTTCATCCCCACGTTTGGCACTTGGGTAGGGATGGCTGGAGGCTGGGTTCAGCTGGAACTGTTGACCAGAGCTCCACATGTGGCTTCTTCAGCATGGTTGGCCTCAGGGCAGTTAGGCTCAGGTCACAAAGGTGAGCGTCACAAGAGATGACAGGGGTAGCTGCAAGTCTTTTAAGCCCTGGACCCTGAAACTAGCACAGGTCACTTGAACCACGTTCTATTGGCCAAACAGTGGCAGAACCTGCCCGATTCAAAAGGAGGGAACCAAGACCCCCTGTCTTGAAGGGAGGAGTGAACGAATTTCAGGCATGTCTAATCCGCTGTAGTAGGCATGGAGAATAACATTGAGCACTTGCTCTGAGTCAAGACTTGTACTAAGAACACTATGAGTTTATCTTACTTAAAGCCTAACACCGCCCTACGAGGCAGATGCTCTTATTTTCTCCATTTTACAGATGATGCAGTGAAGAGTTATGGGATCTGTTCACGGTAACACAGCTTTTAAGTGGCAGAGCTGGGATTTGAACCCATACCTACATAAGCTGTCATGCTGAAAAGAGGAAATTAGTCTTGCTTTCTGTGGCCCTAAGGGCAGAATCAGGACAATCACAGAGGGTGGGGTAAGTTTACAGGAATAAAGGTTGTGTTTCAGGTAGAAGGGTTTTTCCCCTCCTCCCCTCTCCTCCCCTCTCCTCTCCTCCCCTCCCCTCCTCTCCCCTTTCCTCCCATCTCCTTCCTTTCCTTTCTTTTTTTTAAAGACAGGGACTCAGCTCTGTTGCCCAGGCTGGAGTACAGTGGTATGATCATGGCTCACTGCAGCCTTGACCTCCTGGGCTTAAGGGATCCTCCCACTTCAGCCCTCCTGAGTAGCTGGGACTATAGGTGTGTGTCACCACACTTGGCTAATTTTTGTGTGTTTTTTTGCAGAGATGGGGTCTCACTATGCTGCCCAGGCTGGCCTCGAACTCCTAGACTCAAGCAATTATCCCGCTTCAGCCTCCCAAAGTGTTGGAATTATAGGTGTGAGCCACTGCTCCCAGCCAAAAAGGGCTTTCTTGCAAGTAGAGTTGGTTATGAGTGGAAGGGACAGCTTGGGAGATAGTTCCCTGTTATCACAGCCAAGGCCAGCAGATTCTAGCATTAAATAGGAGGACAGGAAGAGGTTAGTTTCCTTCTTCCCCAGGAGATTCTGTGACTCAGTGGCTCCCATCACACATACCATCAATCTGCTCTTTGTTCTTCCTTCTATAGCCCCTGCTGTCATTTTGGAGGTGTATTAGTTATCTTGCTGCATTACAATTTACTTAGCAGCTTAAGACAACACACATGCACTATTTCATAGTTTCTGTGGGCAGGAAGCAGACAAGGGTTATCTAGGCCCTCTGGCTCAGGATGCCTCATAGCAATCTAGGTGGCAGCCAGGGCTGCGGTCATCTCAAGTGTCAGCAGGGACAGGATCTGCTTCCAAGCTCCCTCATGTGGTTGTCGGCAGAAGTTGGTTCTTTGTGGGCTATGGTACTGCGGCTTCCTTCCTAGTCATGTGGGCCCCTCCACAGAGCATCTCACAGCAGGACAGCCACTGAGAGGGCCAAAGAGAGTGCAGCAAGGGTGGGAGCAAAAGAGAAGTCATGGTCTTTTATTTTTTTATATTTATTTATTTGAGACAGAGTTTTGCTCTTGTTGCCCAGGCCGGAGTGCAATTGCAAGATCTGGGCTCGCTGCAATCTCCACCTCCTGGATTCAAGCAATTCTCCTGACTCAGCCTCCCCAGTAGGTGGGATTACAGGCGTGCGCCACCACGCCCGGCTAATTTTGTATAGTCATGGTCTTTTATTTGTTCATTCTGAGCGAAAGATGATACTAAAATTTTCAAGAGGCATCCAAGGCATGGGATCTCAATCACATGGCCCCCAAATAGAAATATGATAGCAGCCCAGGGCAGGATACTGTCCCCTTCTCTTCCCTGCCCTATGGGGAGGAAATGAAGAGGAAATTTTTCATTTTAAAACATCAGAAAAATTAGACCGGATACGATGGCTCACACCTGTAATCCCAGCATTCTGGGAGGCTGAGGCGGGAGGAACACTTGAGGTCAAGGAGTTTGAAACCAGCCTGGGCAACATAGTGAAACCCACGTCCCTACAAAAAATTTTTAAAAGTAGCCAGGTGTGGTGGTATGCACCGGTAGTCTCGGCTACTTGGAAGGCTGAGGTGGGAAAATTGCTTGAGCCCAGGAGGTTGAGGCTACAGTAAGTTATGATTATGCCACTGCACTCTACTCTATTAAAAAAAAAATAAAATAAATAGGCTAAGCGTGGTGGCTCACACTTGTAATCCCAGCACTTTGGGAGGCCAAAGTGAGTGGATCACCTGAGGTCAGGAGTTCAAGACCAGCCTGGCCAACCAGAGATGGTGAAACCCCATCTCTACTAAAAATAGAAAAATTAGCCAGGCATGGTGGTAGCGCCTGTAATCCCAAATACTCAGGAGGTTGAGGCAGGAGAATCACTTGAACCTAGGAGGCAGAAGCAGGAGAATCGTTTGAACCCGGGAGGCAGAGGTTGCAGTGAGCCAAGATTGTGCCACTGCACTCCAGCCTGGGCAACAGAGCAAGATTCTGCCTCAAAAATAAATAAAATAGGTTGGGCACAATGGCCTACACCTGTAATCCCAGCACTTTGGGAGGCTAAGGTGGGCAGATCATCTGAGGTTGGGAGTTTGAGACCAGCCCGACCAACATGGAGAAACCCCATCTCTACTAAAAATACAAAAAACTAGCTGGCGTGGTGGCACATGCCTGTAATCCCAGCTACTCAGGAGGCTGAGGTAGGAGAATCACTCGAACCTGTGAGGCAGAGGTTGGGGTAAGCTGAGATTGCGCCATTGCACTCCAGCCTGGGCAACAAGAGCAAATCTCCATCTCAAAAATAAATAAATAAATAAATAATCAGAAAAATTATACCATTGACAACCTATAGTCAATCCAGATGAAGGTTTTCATTCTAGAAGATTGTTTCCATAAAGTAGAAATCCTCTTTGTAAATTTTCACTTCTCTCAGTACTCTCCATTGTTCCATAAAATAGGCATTTCTCCCTTTCCCAAATTATTTGGAAAACAACTTCCTTCTTTTTTTCTTCCAATATTTGAATTAAGAAGGCATCATCTTTCGTAACATAATCACGGAAGTGATCCTCCATCCCTGTTTCAGTACCCCATTCATTAGAAACAAGTCACTAGGTCTGGGCCATACTCAAGGGGAGGGGATCACACCAGGACATGAATACCGGAGTCTGGCATCACTGGGGCCATCTTCAAAGCCTGGCTACCACTGGGCAAAGGCGCTGGTATGTGTGTAACTTCAGCCTCTTTGTATGTACTGTTTCCTTTGTCTTGGATACTGTCCCTAACCCTTTCTCTCCCTCATCTGTTGGGTCTCCGTTTAAAGGCAATTAGCTCAGGGAAGCCTTCCTGGAACCCCAAATAGGCCAAATCCCTCTGTTACAAGCACATCCCTTCTTTGTAGCATGTATTGCAATTACATTTGCTAGTAGGAAAGCCGTTAACACGTTTCTTTTTATTTTTTTTTAATAGAGATGGGGTCTTACTGTGTTACCCAGGCTGGTCTTGAACGTCTGGCATTAAGCGATGCTCCCACCTCGGCCTCCCAAAGCACTGGGCTTACAGGTGTGAATCACCACTAATCTACCCCACCTGCTAACACTTTTCAATATCACATGTGTTCAATTATTTGCACATGTGAACTCCATCCTTTTGCTAGCCCTGAAAGATGGGGATTCTTATTATCCACATTTGAACTGAGGTTCAGAGAGGTTAAGTAACACTGCCACAGTCACTTACTAGGAAAAGGCCATACCAGGCAGTGGAGCTCCAGAGCCTGAGAGCGTGGCCTTCTGCCTCTCAGCCTCTCCCTGCAGCCTGTGCTGTGTGGCTTTTGTTTAATCCTTGTCTTCCTATGAGGCTGTGGGCTGTGTCTGCTGTGTTCACTGTCCTAGCTCTGGCACCTGGCACTGTGCCCAGCTCATGGTGGGTGCTTAATAATGCAGAGGAATGGAAATAATCAGATCCTGCCAGGAGCTGGAAGGAGACTCTGTGAAGGGCAAGGCCTGCCTTGGGGAGAGCCATCCTGGAAAACCTGAAGTCAGGGAGAAGCTAAATTCCTATTGCATCATCCCTTCCTCACCCATCTGGCCTCAACTTTCCTTCTCTGTCTTACCGGTCCCCAAGCCCTATGCTTCTGCTGTTGCCCCTGCCATGCCACACCCTTCTCCAAACACACACTCCAGGTTTTTGCTCCTTTTCTACCATCCCCCAAATGCCCCCTCCT
>NW_016107612.1:2234257-2235868 GCF_001604975.1 Cebus imitator
AAAAAAAAAAAGAAAGAAAAAGAAAGAAAGAAATTAGATTTTCACCTCAAATTATACATGAAAATTAACTCAAAATGGATCATCGACTTAAATTTAAGAGCTATAACTATAGAACATAGAACACTAGAAGAAAGCATAGGAGAAATCTTTACGACCTTAGGTTAAGCAAAGAGGTCTTAGATATGATACCATAATCACAATTCATCAAGGAAAAAATTGATAAATTGGACTTTCCTAAAATTAAAAACTTTTGTGCTTCAAAGAAATCATTAATAAAATCAGAAGACAGTCTCAGAAGACTGAGAGAAAATATTTACAAAGCATATACCTGATTAGAGACTGGTATCCAGAATATATAAAGAACTCTTACAATTCAATAATACAAACAATTGAATTTTAAAAAGGGCAACGCCTATAATCCCAACACTTTGGGAGGCTGAGGTAGGTGGATCATTTGAAATCACGAGTTTGAGACCAGCTTGGCCAAAATGGCAAAAATCCCATCTCTACAAAAAACACAAAAATTAGCCTGGCGTGCTTGTGCATACCTGTAATCCTAGCTACTCAGGAGGCTAAGGTAAGAGAATCGCTTGAAGCTGGGAGGCAGAGTTTGCAGTGAGCCGAGATCATGTCACTGCACTCCAGCCTGGGCAACAGAGCAAGACTCCATCTCGAAAACAAAAACAAATTGGCCAGATGTGGTAGCATGCACCTGTGGTCCCAGCTACTTGGGAGGCCGAGTCACCAGAATTGCTTAAGCCTGGGAGGCAGAGGTTGCAGTGAGTAGAGATCACATCACTGCACTCAAGCCTAAGCAACAGCGAGACTCTGTGTCAAAAAATAAAAGTAAGCTGGCAAAAATACGTACCCAAAATAATTGAAAGCAAGGACTCAAATAGATATTTGTGTAACAATATTCGTAGCAGCATTAGACATGATAACCAAAAGGTGGAAACAGCCTGAATGTCCATTGATGAATGAATGGATAAACAAAGTAGGATACATACATGCACTGGAAAATTTATTCAGTTTAAAAGGGAATGAAATTTTAACACGTTCTACAACGTATATGAACCTTAAAAACATTATGCTAAATGAAATAAGCCAGACACAAAAGGGCAAACGCTATAGGATTCCAACTTATATACAGTAGCGTAGTCTAATCCGCAGAGACAGACAGTAGAATGGTGGCCCCAGGGCTGGGCAGGGGAATGGTGGAGTCAATGTTTTACGGATATAGAGTTTCACTTGGCAAGACGGAAAAGTTCTGAAGATGGATGATGGTGACAGTTCACAACAATGTAAATGTACTTAGTGCCACTGCGCTGTACACTTAGAAATGGTACATTTTGTGTTATGTATATTTTACCATAACAAAAAAGAGGGGAAAAAATGGGCATAATATTCTAATAAACTTATCACCAAAGAAAATACACGAATGGTTGATAAGCGCATGAAAAGATACTTAATGTCACTAGTCACTAAGGAAATGCAAATTAAAACCACAATGCGATACTACTTTATACTTGCAAGAATGGCTATCATAAAAAAGATATAGAGGCCGGGCGCGGTGGCTCAAGCCTGTAATCCCAGCACTTTGGGAGGCCGAGG
>NW_016107612.1:2236116-2246129 GCF_001604975.1 Cebus imitator
AGAGCAAAGTGTTGGTGAGAATGTGCAGAAATTGGAATGCTTATGCATTGCTGGTGGAGATGTTAAGTGGTAGAGCCACTTTGAAAAGCAATTTTGCAATTTCTTCAAAAGTTAAACACAGAAGTACCATATGACTTAGCAATTCCACTCCTAGTTATCAACCCAAGAGAAATAAAAATATATAGCAAAGCAGAGCACAGTGGTACGCACCTGTAGTCCCAGCTGCTCAGAATGCTGAAGTAGAAAGATCAATTGAACCTAGGAGTTCAAGGCCAGTTTGGCAACATAGCAAGACTCCCATCTCTAAAATATACATACATACCTATATGTATACATATACACACATATATATGTATATCTCCATACAAAGACTCATGCACAAATGTTTACAGCCATTTATAAACATAGCTATCATCCAAAATAGCAAAAAAATGACAGCAGCTCAAAAGTCCAGCAATTGGTGAATAAACAAAATACAATATCTAAACACTACTCAGTAGTGTAAAGGAAGAATGAATTACTAATACATACAACAAAGTGGAATGAATCTCAAAAACAGTATGTTAAGTGAAAGGAGCCAAATGCAAAATACTATGTATTGTATGATTTCATTTATGTAAAGTGTCTAGAAAAGGCAAACCTATAGAAACAGAAGGCAAGTCAGTGGTTGCCTGGGGGGTGGGTGGGAGCAGGGATTAACTACAAGTAGGCACAGGGGAACTTTTAGATGATGGAAATGTTCAAAACTGGATTGTGGAGATGGTTGCACAACTCTAAAAATTTGCTAGTATCATTAGAGTGTCCCCTCACCGGGGTGAATTTTGTGACATGTAAACTATACATTGATGAGGGTGTTAAAAAATAAAAGAATAACCCAAGAAGGCCAGAAACTTTGAAAACTTTTGAAAAACAAAAAGCAGATGGAAGACAGAGGATCAGAGACTATAATATATAAAGAGCTTCAACAAATCAATAAGAAAATGACAAATAACTGAATATAGAAAGGACAAAGAACGTGAAACAGCAGTTCACAGAAAATGAAAACTAATAAACCAGTGGGAAAATGCTTAACGTTACTGCTAGAAGGAAAGATGCAATTTAGAACCTAGGATGTCATTTTTCACCTGCTGGGTCAACGACATGCAAGGTTAATACCTAGGGCTAATGAAATGATAAAGCATAAAATTCTCAGACACTGCTGGTGGAATGCAAATCGGAACAGCCTCAGTGGAGGGCTCTCTAGCAGGATATGTGAAAAGTAATAAGGGCTATTTCCTGTGCTTCAGCGATTACACATCTCAGCTTATAACTCAGAGAAACTCACTGGCACAGGTGCACAGTCTGCATATTGAAAAAAGTGGAAGGCACCTAAATGTTCATCAATCAGTGTGTAAGACAGTTGCAAAATGAACTATGATATAACCATTCCATGATGCTTTCTGTGGCACATACTTAAAAATTAGTCAAACAGAAGTGAAACATTAATATGTGAAAAGTTAAAGACCCGCTTGATTCTCCTGGAAAATTCCATTCCTTTTCTGTACATTTATATTCATATATACACAAATGTGAAGTGTTTATTTCTCTTTTTGCTTAATTAGCTTTATACTATTTGTGTTGTATAGCATTGTATGATACACACTGTTCTATAGCTTCTTCTCTTCATTTTTTCACTTAATGGTAAGTTGTGGAGATCTTTCCACTGCAGTATCCAAGTCTTACCTCATTCTTTCTATTAGATGTTCATTATTATTATTATTACTACATATATATAATTTCCATTTATTTATTTTATGCATTTTAGGTTTTGGGGTACATATGAAGAACATGCAAGATTGTTGCATAGGTACACACGTGGCAGTGTGATTTGCTGCCTTCCTCCCCATCACCTACCTCTGGCATCTCTCCCCTTGCTATCTCTCCCCAGCTCCCCACCCCCCACTGTCCCTCCCCTATTTCCCCCCAACTGACCCCAGTGTGTAGTGCTCCCCTCCCTGTGTCCATGTGTTCTCATTGCTCAACACCCGCCTATTATTATTACTTTTTTTTAGAAAGGCTGCTGCCCAGGCTGCAGTGCAGTGGGATGACCTTGGCTCACTGCAGCCTCTACCTTCCAGGTTCAAGCAATTCTCCTGCCTCAGCCACCTGAGTAGTTGGGATTACAGATGTGCGCCACCACCCAGCTAATTTTTGTATTTTTAGTAGAGATGGGGATTCGCCCTATTGGTTAGGCTGGTCTTAAACTCCTGGCCTCTGTCATCCACCGGCCTCGGCCTCCTGAGGTGCTGGGATGATGGTCAGGAGCCACTGCACCTGGCCCATTATGATCATTTTTGAAAACTACTTCTCTACTAAAGGACATTTAGCTTATTTTGAGACTTCTGCTGATACAGATGATAATACGGTCCTGGGTGAGGGTATATACTTGTTAAATTTGAGTAACTACTGTTAAATAGGTACAGCCCAAAGTAGATGTACCTGTTTACACTCCAGCAGGGGAGGGAGATATGTAACCAGTCCCTCAGCCCTCACTATTAATACAAAATAACAACCTTATGATTTTGCCAAATGAATGACAAAATGTTATCTTAGTCTCCATTTCCTTGATAAAATGAAGTAAAACATTCATCTATTTCATCTCATTTGTTCTTTGGCCTTTCAAGTTTATTTTTCCGTGAATTGCCTGGTTATATCCTCTACCTAATTTATTTATTTTTTTTTGAAATGGAGTCTGACTCTGTGGCCCAGGCTGGAGTGCAATAGTGCGATCTCAGCTCACAGTAACTTCCACCTCCCGGGTTCAAGTGATTCTCCTGCCTCAGCTTCCCAAGTAGCTGGGATTACAGACAGGTGATCCCACCACACCTAGCTAATTTTTGCATTTTTAGTCAAGATGGGGCTTTGCCATGTTGGCTCAAACTCCTGACCTCATGTGATCCATCTGCCTTGGCCTCCCAAAGTGCTGGGATTAGAGGCATGAGCCACTGCACCCGGCCTTTTGCCTAATTTTTAAATTGTTGTCTGTTTCTTATCAATTTGTAGAAACTATTTATATATTGTAGATACTGATCTTTTGTCAAACGTTTGTGTGTATGTGTACAAAATATCAACATGTGCATAGACACTAGTACCCCTTATCCACGGGGGATATTTTCAAGATCCCCAGTAGATGCCTGAAGCTGTGGATGGTACTGAACCCTGTATATACTATGTTTTTTCCTATGTGTTCATATGTATGATAAAGTATAATGTATACATTAGGCACAGTAAGTGATTAACAACTAATAGAACAATTATAACAACATACTGTGATAAAAGTTATGTAAATGTAATCTTTCTGTCTCTTGTCTCATAACATCTTATTGTGTGTAATATTTTTGGACTGCGGTTGATTGTAGGTAACTGGAAAGTGAAACTGTGGATAAGGGGGGACAACTATATACACGCACTATATGAGTTAGCCCAGGCTGCCATAACAAAATACTGTAGACTGGGCAGCTTGAACAGCAGACATTTATATGTTCACAGTTCCAGACGCTGGAAGTCCATGATCAAGGTGTCAACCTGGTCAGTTCCTTGTCCCGGCTCATAGGCCGCCTCCATCTCACCATCTTCACAAACAAGAGGTGTATTCACTCGACCTCTTCTTTGTGCACAAGAGGAGAGAATGAGCAAGTGAGTTCTCGGTGACTCTTCAACAAGGACACTAATCCTATAGTTCCAGGGCCCCACCCCTGGGACTTCATTTAACCTTAATTACCTCATTATAAGCCCTGTCTCTAAATACAGTCACATTGGGGGTTTGGGCTTCAACATGAATTTTGTGGAGGGGTCACAAATCCACAGCACACAGTATATTAATAACAACTATTGTCTTTCATTATTTAGCTTTGTTTATTCTTTTAATTGTAAAATACGGTGACATAAAATTTGCCATCTTAAGGATTTTTAAGTGTGCAGTTCAGTAATGATGAGTATATTCAGATTGTCTGCAACCCATATCCAGAACCCTTTTCATCTTGCAAAACTGAAACTCCATACTCATTAAACAGCTCTCCATTCCCACCTTGTATTAGTCTATTTTCACGCTACTATAAAGATACCATCTGAGACTGGATAATTTGTAAAGAAAAAAGATTTAATTGACTCACACTTCCGAATGGCTGGGGAGGCCTCAGGAAATTTACAGTCATGGCAGAAGGCAAAGGGAAAGCAAACACCTTCTTCACAGGGTGGCAGGAGAGAGAGAGAACAGAGGGGGAACTGCCAAACACTTACAAAACCATCAGCTCTCATGAGAACTCACTAATTATCATGAGAACAGCCTGGTGGAACCGTCCCCATGATTCAATCACCTCTCACCAGTCCCTCCCCTGACACGTGGGGATTACAATTCGAGATGAGCTTTGGGTGAGGACACAGAGCCAAACCACATCACCCTTCCCTCCAGCCCCTGGCAACTTCCAGCCTACACTTACACCTGTCTCTATGTAGATAGACTGTAACTGCTCTTGGTGCCTCATATGCATGGAATCATACAGAATTTGTCTTTGGTTGACTGGTTTATTTCACTCAGCATAATGTCCTCAAGGTCCATCCATATGGTAGCATATGTCAAATTTCCTTGCTTTTTAAGGTTGAATAATATTCAATTGCATGTATATAACACACTTTATTCCTCTGTCAATGGACATTTGTGTTGCTTCCACTTTTTGGCAATTATAAATAATGTTACTATGAACATGTGTATAAGAATATCTCTTCAAGACTCTACTTTCAATTCTTTGGGGTATATCTGCAAGTGGAATTGCTGAATCATATGTAATTCTATTTTTAACTTTGAGAAATATACTTTTCCACAGCACTGCACCATTTTACATTCCGACCAGCAATGTACAAGGGTTCCAATGTCTCTATATTCTGGCCAACACTTTTTGTTTTTCTGATATTAGCCATCTTAGCGTATATGAGGTGATTTTGCCTTGCTTTTTTATGCTTTTTGTAACACAAGGCAAGCCAGAAGCAAGAAAACAATGCATACTTAAGTTTAGGGGCCTACCCGTTAGTTAGACAGCCTATGTTCAAATCCTGGCTATTCCACACCATTCTAGCTGTGTGTCCTCAAGCAAATTTCCCCAACTCCTACTGCCCCATCTGTAAAACTGTAAAACAAAGTTAAAAATCATACTGATAGCCTTGGCAACACGGCAAAACCCAGCCTCTACCAAAAACAAAACAAAACAAAATTAGCTGGGCATGGTGGCATGCGCCTGTAGTCCCAGCTACTCGGTAGGCTGAGGTGAGAGGATTGTTTGAACCCCAGAGGTCAACACTGCCCTGATGGCACCACTGCACTCCAGTCTCAGAGGAAAAAAAAAACAACCAAAAAAACCCTGCCTCTAATCCAGCACTTTGGGAGGCTGAGGCCAGGGGATCACTTAAGCTCAGGAGTTCGAGACTAGCCTGGGCAACGTGGTGAAACACCATCTCTACAAAAATTAGCCAGGCATGGTGGTGCATGCCTGTAGTTCCAGCTACTCAGGAGGCTGAGGTGGGAGGATCACCTGAGCCCAGGAAGTCAAGGCTACAGTGAGCCATGATTGCACTACTGCACTCCAGCCTGGGCAATGGAGTGAGACACTGTCTCAAAATAAATAAATGAAATCACACTGAGAGTTGTAAGGCTCAGGTAAGATAATGAACTTAAAAAAAACTTCATACAAGGTAATCTCAAATTTATCAATGTTTTGTTTCTTATGTAAAGGGTTATTTCCACTCCAAAGTAATAAACATTCTCCTATTTTCCCTCTTCTAAATTATTTTATAGCTTTGAATTTTCCTCCTAGGCGTTTATGCCAATTGCAATGTATTCCTTATATGACATGTAAACTGTTCCAACACCTTTCACTAAGTAGTGTGTACTTTCCCACTGGTTTGATCATCTCTTACTTCTAGCAACACAGCGGTTTGTTTTCAGACTGTCCTCTCTCCAGATGATCCATTCCTGACCCTCCACCACTTTCCAGAGTGTTGGAATGAGTGGTGCTAGCAGGTTAGAGCAAGCTCCCTTTGTTGTTCCTTTTCAGAGCTGCCTTGGCTTTCCTTGCATTCTCTTTTTCTAAACTCAGCCTGTTAGGTTAAAAAAAAAAAAAAAAAAAAAGTCCTGGTGAGCTTTTGAATTAACTGTCTGCAGAAACTAACTTGGAGGGAAAGTGACGTGTTCACAGCATTGTATCCTCTTACTGGGAAACTTTTGTCTCCCAGAATTCATTTCTCCCTTCTTAGCTCACCCAGGTAAATCTGAGTGTTCTCTTTCATCAAGGACTGGATCACACGCACTATGGATAAAAGCTCTTATTACCCTACTTCCCCTTGAAGACAGGAGGGGCTGGAGACAAACTGCCAAATGAGATTTGAAAGGGAACCGAACAATGTGCTTTGGGGAAACAGGCTATTCAGGGTGGTGACCTTGGGAATGCAGCTGACAGTCAGCCAAGACAAGCCCCTGGGCCTCCTGGACTCCTCCAGTAACTCTGAAAACAGGCCGCTTTGCGGGAGCAACTAGAAAATCCCCAAATTCACAGGCCCTATGGGCTAGGGACTGGTCTTAACTAACCTATAGTTTAGTTTTTGCAGACAGTTAATTCACAGGTCCTACAGGCTAGAAGCTGGCCTTAACTCCCCCTAATTCCAACATACAGATAAAGAAAGTGAGGTTAGGAGGTTGGAGAGGGACAAACCTAGATGAGCCTGGACTCTTCTGTTTCTCCAGACTTGAATTTGACTTAGCAGGAGGATGGGGTGCCATCTGAAAGTCGGGGAGAATGCATTGTGTCCCCGAGCTCCACTCCAGCCCCAAACAGACCAGTCAAGTCTCAGGGTTTCACTTTTTTTTTTTTTTTTTTTGAGACCGAATCCTGCTGTGTCACCCAGGCTGGAGTGTAGTGGTGCCATCTCACTACAACCTCAACTTCCTGGGTTCAAGCAATTCTGCCTGGGTAGCTGGGTTTACATGTACACACCATCATGCCTGGCTATTTTTTGTATTTTTAATAGAGACAGGGTTTCACCATGTTGGCCAGGCTGGTCTCGAACTCCTAATCTGAGGTGATCCACCCACCTCAGCCTCCCAAAGTGCTGGGATTACAGATGTGAGCCACCACACCCAGCCAGGGTTTCACTCTTAACTGGCTGCCTCCCTTGAAGTAGGCTCCCCTACTGCTCCACATCCTTCCCTGATTTAAGAAAAGACTGGTCCTTAGGGAGGGGAGGGGGAAAAAAAAAAGAAGAGACCAGTCCTCAGCTCATGCTGTTCATGGGATTTATTGTCACTCTCCCAGGGTCAGCAGGGGAAGGGAACACCAGCCCCACCTCACCACGGTCATAGGTGGCACTGAGCCACCTGGCACTATCTCCACGTGCTCCACACGGAGGGGTGCATCCTCACTGGCAGCAGCTGCACTTCTCTGCCTCTGCCTCGGCCCCCTCTCCACCTTTGCACACACAGTCCTTGGCACACTTCTTACACTCCGCAGGGCAGCAGGAGCAGCAGCCTGCAGATAAAATGGGAGATGCCCAGTCTGGTGCACACCCCCTCCAATCCGTACCCATCAAAGGGAAGGGAAGGGTGCTGGGTGGAGAATCATTCTCGTTCATTCAGCCAGGGCTGGTGTCAGCCCCCTTCCTAGTCTCACACCTGCTTTGGCTCAACATCTGTGTCTCAGCAGTGGCATGCTGCATCACTGCAGGAGAGGGGTACCCGGGAAATAGACCAGGGCCCTCTGGATGGATGCCAGGGAGTCCTGGGGGCTGCTGGGCTTAAGCCCAGGTTAGGCCTTAAGGAGAAAGCATCACGGGGTAAACAGCCTTGAAAGGGGCCTTGAAGGATAAACTTGGGAGGGGCAGATATGGTGCAGGTGTAGGGGGCCCAGGAAAGCCTTGGGGATGGGGTGGGGACCTGTACCTAGTCTTATACGTAGGCAAGAAGGGAGCCTTCCTCCCACCTCTTACACCCTGTGCATATTACACTGCTGTGAGCTGGGGAAGATTTTGAGGAGGTCAGATTGAGGGGATCCATAAGGCCTGAGAAAGACCAAGGGACTGGAACTCCGGAGCTGATCCCCAGCCTCACTAATGGCTTCCCTGGGTTTTAAGGGTGGGGCAGGAAAGGCTGGACAAGCGTAGTAGCCCTCAATCCCAGCTGCCATTTATAGAGCCTCCCACGCCTAGGCCATCAATTTTTGGGAATGGGGCAGGGGTATCTGTATTTTAAGGTCTGCCCAGGTGGCTCTGTTCCACCAAGAGTCAGAAACCACAGGATCGGGGACCGCATCCTACGTAGTGAGACAACGATTCCGCAGAGCAGAGGGGGCGGCGGCGGGGGGGGGTCCCCGAACTCACTCTTCTTGCAGGAGGTGCATTTGCATCCCTCGCACTTGCAGGAGTCCGCGCAGGTGCAGGAGCCACCTAGAGAGGGCGACGCCACAGGAAGGGTTAATGTGGACAAACTTAGGGGTCCCCACGCCTGTCACGAGGAGATAGGGTGCCAAGTCTCCCTGGTCTTCGCGACACAGGCATGCCCGCCCTTCACAAGGTGAAGAATAGGGAATCAGAAGCCCTTCCCCCAAGTGTCCTTGAGCGAAGGCGCAGGGCGTGGAGTTCTTTGCAGGTACAGGGCGCGCTGAGCCGCAGGATGGGAGCGGGGACGGGGGCTCACCAGAAGGGCAGGGACAGGGCTCAGGGTCCATGTCGAGGCGAGCAGCCGCTAGAGGCGGTGAACGGGCTTCTCCAGGCAACTGGACGCGCGGCTTGGCTAGTGGAAGCAGGTGGGGAGGCTTTTATAGCCCTGGGCGGGGGCGCGCATGCCAAGCCCGCGGGGCGCCCGCCCCTGCGCACTGCGCCCGCTCCTTCCGTTTGTGCGCTCGGGCCCGCCGCACGCACTGCGGCATCTGTCGCCTGCTCCCGCAGTGTGTGTGCACAGCCGGGTCCCGCTCGCCCACGCCTGCGCGTGTGCCCCACTCCCACCCCCCAGCCGCATGCAGGGTCCATTTGCCGCCGCCACTGTCCATTTGCCGCGCGCTGCCAGCCCACTCCCCGCGTGGGTCCCGCAGGGGACGTGGTCGCTGCAGCAGCCGCCACCTCGAGCGCGCACGTACCATCCGCGAAAGTGGAGGGAAAGGCGCTTTGCGTATTTCCCAGCGCTTCGCTGACTCTCATCGCCTTCATTCTAGAATTCTCCAGGGAGGCAGATCTGTTCAAATGGGTTGCTGAGCTGGGGGCAGAAAGAACCCCTTCACATTGAGCCTGACACTGACTCTTGCATCCTCCACGTGCCACTGGCAACGGGTGTGTTCCATTTCCCCGC
This sequence comes from Cebus imitator, assembly GCF_001604975.1. Taxonomy (NCBI): domain Eukaryota; kingdom Metazoa; phylum Chordata; class Mammalia; order Primates; family Cebidae; genus Cebus; species Cebus imitator. The sequence goes on from NW_016107612.1 coordinate 2,245,481, forward strand.
TGCCCTGCTTGGCATCTTCAGATCCTTGACTCCTATCCCTCCATTATACAAATAAGAAAAAGTGACGCCAGAGAATCGGGGATGTGGGTAGGTCCCAGAATGAGCCTGTGGCCACGCCAGGCCTAGAACTCATAACTCAGATACCTAGAGGGATTGTCAGTGGGGGGCATGTTAAAATCAGGGCAGCTCCGTGAGATTTTTCTGTTTATAAAAAGGAGGCTGGAAGTGGTGGCTCACGCCTGTAATCCCAACACTTTGGGAGTCCCAGGCGCGAGGATTGCTTGAACCCAGGAGTTGGAATCAGCTTCGGCAACATGGTGAGACCTGCTTTTATAAAACTTAAAAAATCAGCTGGGTGTGATGGCATGCACCTGTAGTCCCAGCTACTTGGGAGGCTGAGGCAAGAGGATTGCTTGAGCCCAGGAAGTTGATGAGGCTGCAGTGAGCCTTAACGCACCACTGCACTTCAGCCTGGGTCACAGATCAAGACTCTGTCTCAAAAAGAAAAGAGCGTCTAGGTAAAATAAGATTAATCAGTGCTTATATTAATATAAGGGATCTGGGTGCAAAATGAAAGGAAAAGCGGTCTAAGCTGCCAAGGAGAATCATTTGTGACTGAGCAGGTAGTGCAAGTGAGAATGAGACCCCA
>NW_016107612.1:2246574-2249589 GCF_001604975.1 Cebus imitator
AAAAAAAAAAAAAAAAAAAAAAAAAAAAAAAAAAAAAAAAAAAAAAAAAAAAAAAAAAAATGTTACTGTGAAGCATGCGACTGTCACTGTCTCTGTTGTCCCTCTGAGACTTTCTGAAAATCTGCCTTGCTTGCCAATGCTTTCAGAGAAGGGGTTGTGTTTCCGGGTAGATGGAGCGCAGCATTAAGATGGCTCCCAAGGCCAGTGGCTCACGCCTGTAATCCCCGTGCTTTGGGAGGTCAAGGCGAGAATCACTTGAAGCCAGGAATTTGAGACCAGCCTGGGCAACATAGTGAGACCCCATCTCTATGAAAATAAAATAAAATAAAAATTTTAAAAACTAGCCAGGAGTGGTGGGAGCACATGTACCCCGAGCAACTTTGGAGGCTGGGGTGGGAGGATTGCTTGAGCCTGAGAGTTTGAGTCTGCAGTGAGCCATGATCATACCACTGAACTGCAGCCTGGATGACAGAGCAAGACCCTGTACCCACCCCCCGGCAAAAAAGATGGCCCCCAAATGAAGGCAGAGACAGAGGAGGTGTTTGACAAAGAACTAGACACACCTGAGTAACCTAATAAGGAAATTCATCCTGAAATGAGAGTTTTTAAAGCAAAGCCCTAGGCAGGGCGAGAGCAGCTGTATGCTGTGCCATCACAGCGGAGGGGTACCCACGCCAACCAAGGCTAACCAAGGTCCAAAACTGAGACCTGTATGGAGAGTTGGAGGCTGTATTCAAGTGCAGGCTCACAATGCCAGCGGAGGTTCCAGCCACTGAACAGTTGGTGTCCTTGCTATACGTCTCAATGACTGGAATATCAGATCTCAGAATCTGCCAACTCTAGCATCACCCAGTCACTCGTTTCTTTGCTTTCATTTTGCCTAAGGGCACTCTTGAGGGACTGTGTTAAGGAAAAAATCGTCTCTTCCCCGGTGCACGAGGGGCGTGGTTTCAAAGGCAAGAGTTTCCCAGCGCCACACCTCCATCCACGCCCCCATCCAGGAATGTAAAGTTCTTTGTCTAGGTTTTCCGCAGGCTAGGCAGAGGAATCCAGGTGGGCTTTTTTGTCCAAAAAGCCCGCGGCAAGCTCTGGGAGGAAGGGACTCTGTTGAGGGTTAAAACTCCACTGCTCCTTACCTATACGGATATACCCTCCGGATTCCCCTTCCACAACAGCGTGGGAGCGAGCTCTCTCTTTTTCTCTCTCTCTTTATGCCTAATAAATTGCTTCTTCTGTAAAACTCTTTGGATCCATGATATTTATTCCAACGGTAAGCTCACCGCGCCTCCGGGTACCCGTTCCCCATTCTTTGGGGTAAGAGAGGCCAAGGACCTCGGCCTGGGGAGTTGGGAGTGTCTTCCGGACGCCGCCCCTCCCTTCCCCGGCTACACTCTGGCCTCTAATTTCCTTGGCCTAGGCCCTGAACCTCAGGCCCAAACCCTCAGGGCTTCTGTATCTAAGACATTCACGCTTGGGGTGCACTCTACCGAAGCTGCCTCCCCCCAATCTCCCTCAGGCCTCTCCGATTTCTTTGGGATTGAGGCTTCAGCCCTGCCGTGGCAACCTCCCTCCTGCCCCAAGAGTGCAAGGATATAGTGGGGTCTGAAAACCACAGCATCTTTCTGATACCCTCTCCCCCTCATCCTCCACGTGGCCTCAGTTCTCAGCCTCACGGGGAGCATGCAGTGTAGGAATGTCACTCCAGGAGGGCCCTTTCTCCCCTACCTCTATCCCCTCTGGCCTCTTGTTAATTCTTACTGCTCGAAGTTATTTTGTCTATTTTTCCGTGGCTTGTGATTCTCCTTCCGCAGATATCCATGCAAGTCACTCCCTTCTTTCCTTACTTCTGAGTCTTTTCTCAAATCTGCTTTCTCTGTGAAGCCCATCCTGATCACACTATGTAAACTGCAGCACATGCCTCAACGCCCCAGTACTTCTCATCTCCTTTACCTTGTTCTGTCTTCCCTTTTTCCATAGCATTTAACATTTACAAGCAAACTAAATAATTTACTTATTGTAATGATTATATGTTGTCTGTCTCCTTCTGCTAGAATTTAAGCAGGGAGGCCCAGTGTAGTGGCTCACACCTGTAATCCTAGCACTTTGGGAGGCCAAGGCAGGTGGATCACAAGGTCAGGAGATCGGGACCTTCCTGGCTAACACAGTGAAACCCCGTCTCTACTAAAAATACAAAAAATTAGCTAGGTGTGGTGGCATGCACCTGTAGTCCCAGCCACTTGGGAGGCTGAGGCAGGGAGAATTGCTTGAACCTGGGAGGCAGAGGTTGCCATGAGCCGAGATCGCACCACTGCACTCCAGCCTAGGCAGCAGAATGAGACTCTGTCTCTGAAAAAAAAGAAAAAGAATTTAAGCAGGAAAGAGCAAGGATCATTGATTGTTTTTGTTCACTGTTGCATTGTTCTCAAAGAGTTTCCCAATTTACTAATTCTGGGACTGAACAATTGGCTAGTATTTTAGGAACCTGGGTGAACAGTATACAAAGAGAGTTTGCAAATGCAAACCTATAAATAAAGTCATTTCTTGGAGAAATCCAGATTTATGAGTAGAATGAATGTTGAGTGAACAATTTTGTGCACAGGGCAGCTGAAGCTAGAGAACGAGCACGGGTGTGGGAGTCCCGTGGTTTCCAGTTTCAGCTTGTCTAGTAAGTGGTGTAGTGAACTCAAGGAACCCTCTCCCCAGTTTGTGCCCCACTTTTCACATGGGTTGATCAGATGACTGCTAATGCCTACTACGGACAATGTCTTCTACTTACTGGGAGTTTACCCTGTATCAGGTACCATGTAGAGCACCGTGGGGAGCTACTCTCATGTTATCTTACTGACTTCTCCATATATTATCTCATTGACACCTTCCAGTTACCCTGTGGCAGGCATTGTTAACTCCGTTTTGTAGGGAAGGAAATTGAGGCTCAGAGAGATTCAGTGGCTTGTCCTGGAGGCAGACCCTAGACTTAAATATAAGTGCATTACTCTTTTTTTTTTTTTTTTTTTT
>NW_016107612.1:2250159-2252131 GCF_001604975.1 Cebus imitator
CCCCAAAAAACCACACTGACTTTAGAACTCTCCGTGAAGGTAGACTCTCCATTCCAAGCAGATCCTAGCCTGGCCCAAGTTCTATTCTACAACAGCAGGGGGCCCAGCACTTACCTGAAGGAGACCAAGTCTTTGTGCCTGGGGCAGTCACCGCAGGAACTAGCTTCTGGAGACCTAAATTCTTTTAAGTCTTTTGTGACATTGGCTTCCCAATTGCCACTGGATTATTGATGCACCAGGATCTTACCCTCAAGTTGGCAAAATGTCCCTCCTCCCCTGTCTTATCCTTTGTGGAATCCTAACTAGGGAAAAAGAGTCAGACTGGTGGGACCAGGGGAAAGCAAAGAGATAAAGCAAATGAGCTCTAGGTCTACAGTCTACCTTGGCCCAGGATTTATGGGCCTTCTGTGCAGATGACATACATAACTTGCATGCTTCCCACTTACCATCAAATGCCTCTGGGGATGGAAGAATTCAAGGTAAGCTCCCCTGCATTGGTGTTATCAGTCAGCCCAATTCCATTCTGTCAAATCCTCAGCAAGCCTTTGCTTCCTTGCAGCCGGCTCCTCTTCTGCTGCTTTTGCCAGTTGCTCCCTGGCAGTGTATTTTCATACTTTCTTTGATAAATCTGCCTTTCTTTATCTACAACTGTCTTGGTAAATTCCTTTACCCCCGTGTCCCTGGTGCAGATAGCTATTGCTCACCTATGACATCCTTGCTCCTCTTACACCAGAGTTTGAGTAGGGATCCTGAGATTCTTTCTGAAAACTCATCCCACGAGTACCATCTATGTTATTTTAGCAGATGAAGAAACTCAGAGACAGCATAGCTTTTGTCCAAAGTCACACAGCAAAGTTGTAATGAAGCCAGAACTTGAACCATGTCTCTTGACTCCAAGTCTGATTCCACTGGCCTAGCTTCCCAAAGTGAGATGATTGTAATTAAAAATTATTCTCTTTTCAGTTTTGTTTTTTTTTTTTTTTTTTTTTCTTTTTTTTTTTTTTTTTTTTTTTTTTTTTTTTTTTTTTGAGATGAAGTCTTGCCCTGTTGCCAGGCTGGAGAACAGTGGTGTGATCTTGGCTCACTGCAACCACTGTTTACTGGGTTCAAGCTATTCTCCTGCCTCAGACTCCCAAGTAGCTAGGACTACAGGCGTGCACCAACATGACCAGCTAATGTTTGCACTTTTAGTAGAGACGGGGTTTCACCATGTTGGCGAGGATGGTCTCGATCTCCTGACCTCGTGATCCACCGGTCTCAGCTTCCCAAAGTGCTCGGATTACAGGTATGAGCCACTGCTTCTGGCCCTAAGCGCATTCTTCAGACGGCCCTGATGTCTTTAATTTGGTCCACTATGAATTCTATTTATTAGGCATGCTACTTGCTAGGCTCCTGGATAGTTGACAATGCTTTGATACCCCAAGTAAACTTTATGGAATTGCAGCACCTTCAGGTCTGCAGCAAAGAAAGTCATCCTGCCTTTTCTCTCTACCCACAAGGCAGGTCCTCAGCTTCTGGAAATGCCCCATTCAGGCCCTACATGACCTGCACCAGTCCTGACTCAGCCCACAGCCTGGCCCGTGATAGTGTACGTGGTCTCCCACACAAGAGGACATCAAAACACTGACTTTAGGCCAGGCCTGTTTGCACACACCTGTAATTCCAGCCTTTGGGAGGCCAAGGTGGGTGGATCACCTGAGGTTAGGAGTTCAAGACCAGCCTGGTTAACATAGTAAAACCTTGTCTCTACTAAATATACCAAAATTAGCCCGGCACAGTGGTGGGTGCCTGTAATCCCAGTGCCTGTAATCCTCAGCCTTGCTGGGATGCCGAGGCAGGAGAATCATTTGAACCTGGGAGGCATTGCAGTGAGCTAAGATCGCACCATTGCCCTCCAGCCTGGGTGACAGAGTGAGACTCCATCTCAAAAGAACAAAAACGAAAAACAGAAAAAAAACCCCAAAAAACCACA
>NW_016107612.1:2252807-2261078 GCF_001604975.1 Cebus imitator
TGATATCTTTTCTTCTGCTTGATCGATTCGGCTGTTAAAACTTGTGCATAGTTCGCAAAGTTCTCGTGTTGTGTTTTTCACCTCCATTAATTCACTTATATTCCTCTCTAAATTGTGTGTTATTTTTAACATTTCATCAAACCTTTTTTCAAAGTTCTTAGTTTCTTTGCATTGGGTTAGAACAAGTTCTTTTAATTCACAGCAGTTTCTTATCATCCACCTTTTGAAGCCTACTACTGTTAATGGAACACACTCGTTCTCCATCAAGCCTTGTTCTGTTGCTGATGAGGAACTGTGATCCCCTGTAGAGGGAGAGGTGTTCTGATTTTGGGTATTCTCAGCCTTTTTAGGCTGGTTTCTTCCCTTCGTTATAAATTTATCCATCTGTGGTCTTTATAATAACCATCTTTATAATTGGGTTTCTGAGTGGATGTCCAACTTGTCGATTGCCAGAGCTAAAATCTGAGCAACGCACTGCACCAGCCAAAACAGCGGCGTTTGATTGATGGTGCTTTTCTGACTCTGCACCAAGAACCATTGCACCAAGGCAGCGGCAAAACTGCCCCGCGGGCCACAAGAGTATTGCCAGCGATCCGTGGGGCTCCTCTGCTGGGAATCTCCTGGTGCGTGAGCAACAAAAACTCATCTGAAAGTGTGGTGTCCTCTCGTTCTCTGCGCTTTCACTGGGAGCTACAATCCCGAGCTGCTAGTGATCAGCCATCTTGGATCTCCCTCCTTCTTCTCAGTTCTTGATGAATCTTCCTGGTTGCTCTAAAGAGACTCAGCTTGGAGCTAGGATGTCTTCAGTGCCGCTCCTATACTGGCCCAGCTTCTCTCTCTCTCTCTCTCTCTCTCTCTCTCTCTCTCTCTCTCTGATGGGGTCTTGCCCTGTCACCCAGGCTGGAGTGCAGTCGTACAATCATGGCTCACTGCACCCTTGACTTCCCTGGCTCAAGCGATCCTCAAGTCCCTCCTAAGTAGGTGGGACCACAGGCACATACCACCACGCCTGGTTAATTTGTGTGTGTGTGTGTGTGTGTGTGTGTGTGTGGTGTGTGTGTTTGGGGGGTTTGTTGTTGTTGTTGTTGTTTTGGTAGAGTCAGGGTTTCACCATGTTGCCCAGGGTGGTCTGGAACTCCCGGGCTCAAATGATCCTCCTGCCTCACCCTCTCAAAGTGCTGGAATTACAGGCGTGAGCCACCGTCCCTGACCCAGCTCTCCTTTTTAATAGAGAATGAGCAGAGGATGCAGGAAAGAACAGGGAAGCCCCACCATGCCACAGTACCTAGCTAGACATTTAATAACTTGGCTTTATGTTCTCTGTTTTTGTCTCCATGGTTACCTCCTGTTTATGGCAAATGATTCAGCATCTCCTCTATAGTAGTGATGCAAGATTTCCTTTTAAAATAAATTTCAGGCTGGGTGCATTGGCTCATGTCCATAATCTCAGCACTTTGGGAGGCTAAGTGTAATCCCAGCTACTCAGGAGGCTGAGGCAGGAGAATCACATGAACCTGGGAGGTGGAGGTTGCAGTGAGCTGAGATTTTGCCACTCAACTCCAGCCTGGGAGACAGAGTGAGACCCTGTCTCAGAAAACAAACAAACAAAAAACTACGTACCCTTTTAGGCCCTGCTCAAATATCACGTCCTCCAGGAAGTCTTCACTCCTGCCTGCAGCAAGCTGTAACCTCCCCTCCTCGGCACTTCTGTGGGGTTCTTGTCTAGATATATTCTCCACTATAGGAGAGGAGACAAGATATTCTGACATCTCCATGACAGACTCTGAGGTCCCCGAAGGTGAGGGGTTAAGAGGGATGATTCCTTCCCCTCCCACTTCTGTGCTTAGCAAAGTTCCCTGCACACCTGAAATGTCCTTTGAATGTTGAGTGAATGAATGCCTGAGAGAACTGAGTGATTCTGACCTTGGGTTAATTCTTTTTGTGGGATCCCTTGAAGGTTGAGTCATGAAGAGTCAGGCTGAGTTAAATATGGAGTCATGAAGTTACCCTGTAGCCCACCCCATCCCCATCCTGCTTGGCTTAAAAGAGTAACATGGTGGTGAATTTTGTTTCAAACCACAAACATCTATGGAGCACCGCCTTAATCCAGACTTTATGTTAGGGACGCCATCCATAAAGATGAGTAAGATAATGTCTTTCTTAAAGAACCCACAGCTTGGGTGAGGAGAGAGCTGTTTAATAAAAGATCAACACATGGGCCAGATTCGGTGTCTCACAACTGTAATCCTAGCCTGGGAAATATGGTGAAACTCCATCTCTACAAAAAAATACAAAAAATTAACTGGGTATGGTGGTGTGTGCCTGTGGTCCCAGGCATTTGGGGGGCTGAGGCGGGAGGATCACTCGAGCCCAGGAGATTGAGGCTGCAGTGAGCCAAGATCATGCCACTGCACTCCAGCCTGAGGGACAAAGTGAGACTCTCTCAAAAAAAAAATAAAAGAAAGAGCTTCCCAGGTGCAGGAACAGACAGCATTGCCTTCTCCCAGGAATGACATTGGGGCACCAAAGATTCCTCTCGCACCTCTTTTATCTCAGTGGTTCTCAACTGTGGGTGGTTTTGCCCCCAGAGGTCATTTGGCAATGTCAGAAACATTTTTGATAGTGGTAGGATTGGGGGGGTAGTGGCGCTACTGGTGTCTAATGGGTGGAAGCCAGGGATACTGCCAAACATCCTGAAAGGCACTGGATAACCCCCCAAAACCAAGGTTCATCTGACCCCAAATGTCAATATTGCCAAAGCAGAGACATCCTGCTCCACTTTATACTGCAACAACCTAGCCTTGATTTTTAGCAGCTCAAACATGTAGGGAAGGGAGCCAAGGGAATCAGAGGGCCTGCTTCACAATCCCAGCCTCATCGCCAACTTGCATGTTTGGCCTCTATCAAATGCAGAGTGTCATGGACTGCCCCTGCCTCCTTGACAAAGGTGTTTGGGGGCTCAAATGTGACAAATCAAAGGAGAACACTTGGGGAAGTAATTTGCAAGGGAAGGTGAACAGTAAGGCTGGGCACAGAGAAGGGGGACTCCTCCATTTAGCCTATATCTCTTGTCAAATGGCCCAACTTTTCCAAGATGGTTTCAATTCCAATATTCTACCCTTTCCTTGTCTTCAAAAGTAAATTTAATAATTCATCCCATCTGTGCCTCAGATTTTAAAAACACCTGGGTCTCCACCTGGGTCTAGTTCCCCACCTGGGTCTAGCTCTTCTCCCCAGTTCCTCTTCCTTCTTTGTTGATTGTAGAAAATTCTGGAAAAAATGAAAAGTACATATATAATTCCCTTAAATATAAAATTAGAAGCCCACAGTACATGCTGATTTATAAATGACTTTCTTCCTTGCATATCAGTAGATTGTGAACATCAATGACATGAATTTCACTTCTACAATTTTAATAGATTCATTCCATAATTCACTTACCCAGTACCCTACTTTGAGACAATTTGATTGTTTCCAAATCTTCACTATTATAATTCATGCCGTGATAAACATCTTGGGAGCATTTGTATGTGTATAATTCATGATTTTTTTCCCTTTTCCATACAACATTTCTTAAAGTAAAATTTCTGGCTCAAAGGATACATGCTATTTTTTTTTTTCCTTTTCAGAATGTATTTATTTTAAAACGTACTACTTTGGTAAATTTTGGGAAATTCTATCTTTCACAGAAAAAATGATCTTTTACTGTGATCTCAACACAATCCCTGTTAACATTTTAGTATATTTCATTTCAGTATTTTGTATTCTATGTGGCTTCTTTTTGGGAAACTACTGCATAATTAATTTATGGCCTGTTATCTGTTTAGGTTTTGCTATAACCGTTTTCTGTGTTTTTGCTTTTTTTTTTTTTTTTTTTTTTTTTTTTTTTATTTTTTTTTTTTTTTTTTTTTTTTTTTTTCTGAGACAGTCTTCCTCTGTTGCCCAAACTAGAGTGCGGCATGATCTCAGTTCACTGCAACCTCCACCTCCTGGGTTCAAGTGATTCTCCTGCCTTAGCCTCCTGAGTAGCTGGGATTACAGGTACCTGCCACTGCGTCTGGCTAATTTTTGTATTTTCAGTAGAGATGATGTTTCACCATGTTGGCCAGGCTGGTCTCAAACTCCCGACCTCGTGATCCACCCCCCTCAGCCTCCCAAAGTTTGGGATTACAAGCGTGAGCCACCGTGCCCAGCCATTTTTTGTTTTTTGTTTTTAGACAAGGTCTCACTCTGTTGCCCAGGCTGGAGTGCAGTGGCATGACCTTGGCTCACTGCAACCTCTACCTCCTGGGTTCAAGCAATTCTTCTGCCTCAGGCTTCCAAGTAGCCGGGACTACAAGCTCGCACCACCCCACTCAGCTAATTTTTGTATTTTTAGTAGAGACGGGGCTTTCACCATATTGGCCAGGCTGGTCTCGAACTCCTGACCTCAAGATCCACCTGCCTCAGCCTCCCAAAGTGCTGGGATTACATGTGTGTGAGCCACCGTGCCCAGCCAGGAAGAATGTTTTTATGGTTCTTCAATTTACTTATTAGTTTCTTTCAATGGATGTTCAGGAGGAGGAGAGGTAAATCCATGTGCTCAGCCTCCCATCTTGAGCCAAAAGTCTGAGCCAGGCTTTTGATTGGTATGATTTTGAATCTTTACAAAAACTCTGCAGGATAGAGATTATTATCTCCATTTCACAGGTGAGGAGAATATTGCCAAATTATTTTAAAAGCCCACGCCCTGTGAATCTGGGTGATTTGCAGATTGTTAAGATCCATTACACCCATGGCCTGCTGAGCCCTTGGAGAGCTTCTCCTGATTTGTCCTCCCAGCAGCCATACCTGAAGGGTCCAGGTCCTTTCTAGGCTCTCTTGGGCCCCCACAGCAGCCAGAGTGAGGTGGGAAACTCCGCCCTCAAAACTCAGATGCCTCCTGTTGCCCCTGTCTTTGGGCCTGGAGCGCCCTCTACAGCCCCCATGAGGACCTTGCCTTCCTGTCCTGTGATCTGGGCGCCACCTGCCCTCCTCACCACACCCTCCTCTGGCCTCCATCCCAGTCCGGTATGGCCCAAGCAGGTGCAGAGTTGGTCACAGCCTCTCTGAGGTTGCTGTTGTCCCTTAGGCAACACAAGCCATGACATGTTAGGCTCCTGACACAGCACTTTCCTGCTCCAGGCAGCTCTGCCATGAGAAAGCTCTACTTTTTCTTGACCTAAAATCTGTTTCCTCTCAATGCTCAAGTGTTATCCCTCAGGGCCACACGTAGCCACTCTGACCACTTCTCCCTGTGGCTTTTCTTTCCCTCCGGCTCATCTTCCTTCATGGCCTTCAAGCTTCTCCACCAGCTAGTTATGCTTGAGCTTGGGACGAGGTCTCTCACTTCTCTGAGTCTCAGTTTTCCTTCTGTGGATTGGAGATAATAATCTCTATCCTGCAGAGTTTTTGTAAAGATTCAGAATCATACCAATCAAAAACCTGGCTCAGACTTTTGGCTCAAGATGGGAGGTTGAGCACATGGATTTACCGCTCCTCCTCCTGAACAGCCATTGAAATAAACTAAAAAAGTATGAAGAGGGAACCAAAAGCCAATAAAAGAGCTGTGCTGGGGGAGATGGCTTGGACAGTACATCAAGGGATCTGAGATTTTACCATTTCTGGAATACTGGAATGAGTTAAATCACATTTATGGGTAAATGGGAGCAGAGAAAGCCACAGCTCAAATCAAAAAATGCGGAAGTCTGTGGGATATTTTGGTGTGCCTTGTTTTTTTTTGTTTTTGTTTTGTTTTTTGGTTTTTTTTGGTGAAGTGAGGTGAGTCCGAGAGAGCAGAAGAGGAAGGAGAAGTAAAAACCAGGATGGCAGCTGATGGAAGGTCTGGATGTAGAACTGACATGTGATTGTCACACTGACCCCTATACCACTACTTGGGCAGCCCCATCATTTTCCCCCAGGCTGAGACTGCAAGATTTTCTATGAAGAAATCAAGCAGCCAGTCTAGGAGGAGCCAGGATTTCCAGAGGAGGGTCAATCCCACAGAAGATGGCCCTTCTTGTTTTGACCCCAAGGGGTGGCCAGACTTGTCTACCACCTCCCCACCTGGGCATGCTAAAAACAAGCTTGCCAGTCAGCAAGGTCCACCTACCCAAAGAGCCTACTTTCAGCTCAAAGAAGCAGAAATAATTCAAGGAAAACTTAACAATATATTATCCCTAGGTCAGAGTATAAAATCTAACTTATAATAGGAATTTAATAAATATTTGTTTAGACCTCCAAAAAAGAGAATACGATAAGAAATTAAAACCCTTTAACTCATCAGAGAGATTCAAGAAATGACTCCATAAAATAAAGACAGAATATTACGATAAAGAGACATTCAAAGAGGAAGGAGTTCTTACGTATTTAAGTATAGTTGACAAAATTTTTAAACATCAGTGAAAGTACTACAAAAAGTACTTTTCTAATGTCTCAGCTTGAATAGGTGAGAGAGACAGACAGACAGGCAGACAGACAGACAGACAGAAATAAATGCACACTAGAAAAATATTTTGAGACGCAGAGGATTGATCCAGGAAAACCAGTGACCACTAACAGGAGTTTTAGAGGAGAAAATGGAATGGAGGGGTGAAAATTATTAAAGAAATAATAGTTTTCCAAGACTTTAGGGCAGAAAAAAAGTCAGTCTTCAGAATGAAAAGGCCTTGCAAACATAGAGCAGTTTGAATGAAAAAAAAAAATAAAATTCAAATTTGGACCCATACTAGGTATCTTAGAGTACCAAGTATAAGTTAAACACCCAAAAGCTTTCAGTGAGAAATAAAAGGCAGGTCATGTTGGTGTTCACAACAGCAACACTGACTCTTAGAAGACAGTGGAGCAATGCCTTCAAAAGTGCTAAGAGAAAATGATGTTGAACTTAAACTTTGATATCCTATCAAACTGTCAGTAAGTCATGAGAGAAAAATAAAGATACTTTCTGACATTAAGGGACTCTAAAGTTTCTCCCAACTCATCCTTTTGGTAAAAAATTGCTTGAGGATATACTCCAGCAAAATGAAAAGGAGTCCAAGATAGAGAATGATAGGGGAATCCAAGAAGCAATGGTTCTAAACTAGGAGAGCAATGAAAATATATTCCAGAATAGCAATTGTATAGCAGAACAGGAAACAGGTCAGTGAATATTAGATCACTTGACAAATAGCATGATTAAAAATGAAATGATCGGCTGGGCACGGTGACTCACGCCTGTAATACCAGCACTTTGGGAGGCTGAGGCAGGCAGATCACGAGGTCAGGAGTTCGAGACTAGCCTGGGCAACATAGTGAAACCCCATCTCTACTAAAGTACAAAAATTTATCTGGGCGTGGTGGCGGATGCCTGTAATCCCAGCTACTTGGGAGACTGGGAGAATTGTTTGAATCCAGGAGGCAGAGGTTGCAGTGAGCCGAGATTGTGCCACTGCACTCCAGCCTAAGCGACCAACAGAGTGAGACTCAGTCTCCAAAAAAGAAAAGAAAAGAAAAAGGAGTGATCTTAGTGATAGAGTAGAGAAGACATATATACCCGTGTGCCCATACAGGGGGAAAAAAAGACAATTGAAATATCAGGAAAAACCAAAAAATTCCTGCAGGGAAATCATAGTCCAAATAGTAAGCAAACTAAAATGTGACCTGATTCTGAGCAAGTCTCAGAAGAGAATATTCTTCTTTCTTTTATTTCTATTTTTGTATGGGTTTTCTGGTGAAAAGCAGAAAATCTGCTAGACAAATTCTAAAACAATTTAACTTCTTTCTCTACATGGCCCATGTTTAGTGATATGGAGTTACATGTTCTTCTTTGTGGATCCATTTATCCTTGGCTCTCCAGTAAACAGTACTTATATAATCATAATATATTGTCAAAATGATTTATTTATTTGTCTTTTTTTTTTTAGAGACAGGGCCTTGCTCTGTCAGGCTGGAGTGCAGTGGCACGATCATAGCTCACTATAGCCTCAAACTCCTGGGCTCAAGCAATCTTCTTGCCTTAGCCTCTCAAAGTGCTGAGATTACAGGCATGAGCCACTGCATCCAACTTTAAAATTTTATTTTGCATTTTATTTCAAATTTCACAACAACTTAACAGACAGAGCAGGGAAGACTTACTTATTCATGGTTATACACTATATCATATTGTTTTCAGCTGAACAGTGGCCAAAAACCTAAATAGGGGTTTTCTTTTCTACTTTTTTTTTTTTTTTTTTTTTTGAGTCGGAGTTTCGCTCTTGTTACCCAGGCTGGAGTGCA
>NW_016107612.1:2261098-2268234 GCF_001604975.1 Cebus imitator
ACCGCAACCTCCGCCTCCTGGGTTCAGGCAATTCTCCTGCCTCAGCCTCCTGAGTAGCTGGGATTACAGGCACACGCCACCATGCCCAGCTAATTTTTTGTATTTTTAGTAGAAACGGGGTTTCACCATTTTGACCAGGATGGTCTCGATTTCTTGACCTCGTGATCCACCCGCCTCGGCCTCCCAAAGTGCTGGGATTACAGGCGTGAGCCACCGCGCCCGGCCTTCTTTTCTACTTTTATGAGACAGCCAGAAGTTGTCATCCCAGAGATGCATGTTCTTAAGAAGGCAGCCAAGATCATCTACAGTTCTCCATTCAGCTTCAATGTCCTGTATTATTTATTTATTTATTTTGAAAAGGAGTTTTGCTCTCATCGCCCTGACTGGAGTGCAATGGCAAGATCTCAGCTCACTGAAGCCTCTAGCTCCTGGGTTTAAGTGATTCTCCTGCCTCAGCCTCCCGAGTAGCTGGGATTACAGGCATGTGTCACCATGCCCAGCTACTTTTTGTATTATTAGTAGAGACAGGTTTTCTCCATGTTGCCCAAGTTGGTCTCGAACCCCTGACCTCAGGTGATCTGCCCTCCTTGGCCTCCCAAACTGCTGGGATTACGGACTTGAGCCACCATGTCCAGCCTATTTAATTTCTTAAAGATGTAATTAAATTTTATTAAATATTTTCATCAAAATAAAAGATTCATTGTTCTAGAACTCGATGTTAATCTAGTTGAAATATTTAAAAAGCCTATGTCTACACAGAAAGGCTTATCTTACATACTTATATATGTCTTAGTCAATTCAGGCTGCTATAACAGAATACTATAGACTAGGTGGCTTAAACAACAGAAATTTGTTTCTCATAGTTCTGGAGGTTGGGAAGTCCAAGATCAAGGCACAGACATATCTGGTGTCTGGTGAGAGCCCATGTCTTGTTTACAGGAGGCCATTTTCTGGTTGTATCCTCACATACAGTCAGAAGAGACACGGAGAGATCACTTCATATCTCTTATTTTATTTTATTTTATTTTATTTTTGAGACAGGGTCTCACTCTATTGCCCAGTCTGGTGTACAGTGGCAAAAACACAGCTCTCTGCAGCCGCCTCCTCTGCCTCTTGGGCTTAAGCAATCCTTCCACCCCAGACTCCTGAGTAGCTGAGACTACAGGTGTGCGCCACTCTGCCTGGCTAACTTTCTTATTTTTTGTAGAGATGGGATTTTGCCATGTTGCCCAGGCTGGTTCTGAACTCGTGGGCTCAAGCAATCTGCCTGCCTTGGCCTCCCAAAGTGCTGAGAGTATAGGCACGAGCCACTGGGCCTGGCCCATCTCTTCTTATAAGGGCATTGATTCTATTCATGAGGACTCTGCTTACAACAATTACCTCCCAAATACCCTCCTCCAAATATCATCACATTGGGGATTTAGGCTTCAACATATGAATTTTGGGGACACACAGACGTTCAGCCCATAGTATGTATATCTGTATATTTATCTATAGTGATAGCTCTATCTACAGAAATTTAAGAGTAATGTGAATTTATATGAATCATATGAGTTGCTTAATATTACAAAACATTCCTCAGTTGCCTTGTGCAGCTTCTGCAATTGGCATAAAATCATAAATATTCTGGAAACACAAATTGGAACACAAAGAAAAGCAAGAAAATGGACAAGTCACACTAATGGGAAATGATGGCTTGACATAGCGTCTATTGTATTCATTCTTTTTGAGGAGGATTTGATGAGTTTGTTCATTTGTCTTTTTTCTAATTTCTACACTTAAATCCTCCCTGTACGTTGAAGACAGTGTCCATCTCTGACATCAACCTTGGGACAATCTATAAAACTATCCTGGCTTTCAAATATAGTCACCTTTTGTTTTGAGGACATAGGGCAAGAGATGGAGAAGTGTTTCCCCAGGGCCTGAACAGTGTTAGTAACCAGAGATGCTTAGGATTACTTGATCACTCTGTAATGGCAAATACAAGATCCTGAGTGACAGTGGCCCCGTGTATTCTTCTTTTTGCCCCAAGACAGAGTCTTACTCTGTCACCAGGCAGGAGTGCAGTGGTACAATCTCGGCTCACTGCAACCTCCGCCTCCTAGGTCAAGTGATTCTCCTGCCTCAGCCTCCCGAGTAGCTGGGACTGCAGGTGCGTGCCACCATGTCCAGCTAATTTTTGTGTTTTTAGTAGAGATGGGTTTTTACCATGTTGGCCAGGATGGTCTCGATCTCTTGACCTTGTGATCCGCCTGCCTTGGCCTCCCAAAGTGCTGGGATTACAGGCGTGAGCCATGGCGCCCAGCTTCATGTATTCTTTAATACAGGTTTCCCCAACCGCCAGGCTGCTGTACTGGTCTGTGACTTGTTAGGAACTGGGCTTTGGGGCAAGTGAGTGTTACCATCTGAGCTCTGCCTCTGGTCAGATCAGAGGTAGCACTGGATTTCCATTGGGGTGAGAACCTTATTGTGAACTGTGAGGGATCTAGGTTGTGTGCTCCTTATCAGATTCTAACTACAGTTTCATCCCAAAACCATCTTGTCCGGCCCCATCATTCATGGAAAAGTTGTCTTCCACCAAAACTGGTCCCTGGTGGCTAAAATGTCAGGGACTGCCGCTTTAACACATTTGTGTGCTTATGATGTGTGTG
This sequence comes from Cebus imitator, assembly GCF_001604975.1. Classification (NCBI taxonomy): domain Eukaryota; kingdom Metazoa; phylum Chordata; class Mammalia; order Primates; family Cebidae; genus Cebus; species Cebus imitator. The sequence goes on from NW_016107612.1 coordinate 2,263,750, forward strand.
CTGTCTAAACTACAAGGCCCTGGGCAAGGACTCTACTTGCCTGGGTCTGGGGCAACATTGCCTATAGCCTTCTCTCTGCCTCATCCACATTGCATAGACAAGAGCATGGCCTCTGTGTCAGGCAGACCTGAGCTCAGTTCCCAGTTCTGCCTCTTGGAATCCTTGTGGATTTCAGCCATTGACTTTCCTGGAGCCTCAGCATCTTTATCTGCAAAGTGGGGGATCTAACAGAATCCTATTATCTAACAGGATTCTCCTCCAGGGTCGTTAGTGCAGGCCTGCCCCTAACACTTGCAGAGCGTGGGGCAAAAGCAAGAATGGAGGCCTAGGTGCAGTTCACCCCCTGCTCTTCCCGCCCTGACTGCTCCACTCGATGTAGACATAAAAACTCATGTGTCCAGTCTATTGGACTGGACGTCCTCTCATCTCTCAATACATCTGCCCTTGGCCATCCTTTGGTCCCAGGAGTATATAGACTGATGGCATGGTCCACCTTCAGGAAGGATAGACCACTGGGAGAGGGGGCCTACGCAGACCCTAGAATTAGCCTTTGGGGTCGCAGGTACTCAAAACATTGTCTAGATGGTGCTAGATGGGGGACTCAGGGGAGGAATGAGCATGAGTTCTAGTTGGACAGATCCCCTGGGACCCTCGGACTCCCCTCTTGTGGGGAGGAGGAAGACCAGAGACAGGTCCTTTAAAGCAGAGGGTCCGGATCAGGGCCCTGGTTATCTGGCTCTGAAGTGGTCCTGTTGGTGCAGGGTCCATGAGATGATGTTTATAAACTGCTTAGGACAACGCTCGGTACTTATTAGGTGTTGAGCACATATTAAGTGCTCAATAAATATTAGCTATTGATGTTATTATTGTTAAAATGAGAATCTGAGGGCTGAATCTCCCTTTCAATGATGGGATGGTAGTAAGTGAGATTGTGCAGAAGCAGCTACTCTAAAGGCATTTGGATGAGATGGGTCGGCATCCTAGTGGGTACCGAGGCTGAGGTTGCAGGGTGAGTGACCAGCCTGCTTGCTGGAGGCACAAGGGACTATTGTGCCCCCTGGAAGATATAATCCTTTGTGTTGTGTCCTTCTCAAGGTGCTTAAGAGCTCTGCAATGACAGAGAATGACTTGGCAGGGGCCTTTTCAGACATTAGTAAACAGAAGCCTAGGTAGACTGTAGCTCTGCTAAAATCCCTGTTTATGAGGCACCTGCTATGTGCACAGATTCTATGCTACATTTTCTCTCTACAACTCTGCGAAGGAGATTCATTTCACAGATGAGGAAACTGAGCCTCAGGAGGGTAAATGACTTGGTCAAGGTCATGTTGCCAGGGATGGGCGGAATGTCTGACCCCAGGGACAAGCTGTTTCCGCTGCACTACGATTCTGTGTCTAAGGCACAACTCATGAACACAGGGCGAAAACCTTCCCAGGGAGGCCCCAGCTAAGTTCCAAACAGGGATAATGACAGTGTGGATTATGAAGGTGATCAGTTCCAGGAAGCACGCAGTAAATCCTGGCTGAGCCCAGCCCTCTGCGACACCCTGGGGCTGCTCTGTGACCTTGGCAAAGACTATTCTCATCCGCTCCTGTATCTGACGGTTGCTTGACAGAGGTTGGTGGAGGAGGAGGCCGCCCTGTTCTCTGTTGGGCCCTAGCTCAGGCCAGGGATGGCATGAATGAACATGATCTCAGAGCTTGGGTTTGTCTTCAGCTCTGCTGAGGATGGTGGTGTGGGTGAGAGCTGGGGATCAACCCCAGTCCCCAGTGCCAGCCTCCAGGGACTTCCGCCTTCTCAGCTATTTATCTAAAAAGTTATCTTCTAGGAGGTCTGCTTAGGATGCTGTTTCTGCACCTCCACCAGGTTCTGCTTCCTGATTCATGTCTGCTAGGTCATCCAGTCCTAAAGACTGGTCCAAATAACCAAACTAGGGTAGCTAATACCCTCAATGTCTTGGCCTTGGAGATTACCTTCAGATACACACTGCCTCCATTCATGACTGATTCAGTGCTCAAACCCCCATTAAACAGCTACATTTGCACAATGAGGCATTCTGGGCTATGCCAGGAGAGCCTGGCCAAGATGAGGTTACCCACAAAGTGGACCCTGTACAAATAGTTTCTTTGGGTGGAAATCCCAGGAAGTGATGATGGGGAAATGGGGAGGGGAGGCAAGGAAGGAGGCCACTGTAGGTTACATTAATGAGCAGGTTACTGCTGTGAGCTTTCGAAGCTCAGTGCTTCTAGAGGCTCCTGGGAGACAACATAGAATGAGTCTCAGAGTTGTTCCTTTTGAGGGGTGAAGACGCTGTGATATTTACCCACCAACCTCCGCTTGTCATTGACTAAGGGCTGTTCCCAGTGACTTTAACTCCTCAGTACTCCTGGCCTGCCCTGTGCATGGGTCAAGCAAGCTTGTGCAGCAGAAGAAAGCCCCCAGGCAGAGTCGCAGGACCTTTCAGTAGGCAGCCATCTGTCACAGGTACAAGTGGGTGGTTACAGGATCTGCAACAGAAGCAGCCCCTTTTGGTCCTGCTGGATTATCAATGGTAAAACAATGCTGAGCCACCAGACAACCAAGAGTGAAAACTTTATTGCCCCAGGTACTTTACACGAATGTGACCAACACCACATTTGGGCAAATATATAAAAAGCACATCCTACTGTACAATTATTCCACCTTCTCAATTCATGCACTGTACAGACGCTCCCCAGTTTTCTCTCCTGGGAAGAGGTGGACACGATGGATGGGTTTCATGGGCAGCAGCCGCACTTGTCTGAGCTTCCTTTGCAGATGCAGCCCCGGGCACACTTGGCACAGCCCGGGGGGCAGCAGGGACAGCAGCCTGAAAGAGTCAGGGGATGCACAGATCCGCTGTGGGTCAACACTCCCATCTCACCACTGCCCCTCCCACCACTTAGAGGACGTAGGAAAAGAGGGGTGTGTGGATGAGGTTTCAATCCATATTAGCAAAAATCCTGGGACAGGAGATTGAGGGATGTTAGAACTGGAAGGGATACCAGGGGTCATCTAGAGTCCATCAGAAGCTCACAGAAGGGAAAGGGCTTGCCAAGGTCATGGGACAGTGGCAAAGGCAAGACTAGAACCTAGGGCTCATGACTCCAGACCAGTGTTCTAGCCCTGTTACCAGTGGGCGGGACAGAACCTCCCCTCAGTCCTCTTCCTGCTCCAAACACTGTGGATGCCCTCATCCCTGGGTGGGCTGCAGCCATGGAGAGCTCTGCTGTAGGTCTCTGCATGGTTCTCATTTCAGATCTTTACCAAATGGGTAAAAGGCATCCAGAACCTCTCCAATCACCATGGCTGGAGGATTGAGGATGGGGATTGGACTTTCTTTCTTCCTTCCTTCCTTCCTTCTTTCTTTTTTTGACTGAATTTGGCTCTTGTCGCCAAAGCTGGAGTACAATGGCATCATCTCGGCTCACTGCAACCTTCTTCACCTCCAGGGTTCAAGCGATTCTCTTGCCTCAGCCTCCCAAGTAGCTGGGATTACAGGCACCCACCACCACGCCCAGCTAATTATTGTATTTTTAGTAGAGACGGGGTTTCACCATGTTGGCCAGGCTGGTCTCGAGCTCCTGACCTCAGGTGATCCACCCTCTTCGACCTCCGAAAATGCTGGGATTACAGACGTGAGCCACTGTGCCCAGCCGAGATTGGACCTTTCTAACTCCCAGCCCACAGTGTCCCCAGTCACCATACTCACTCTTCCGACACGTTTTACAGTTGCAGTTTGTGCATTTGCAGTTGTCTCCACATATGCAGATTCCTCCTAGAAGAGAGGACAGAGCCACCACGAACGTGAGGATGGAGACGGAGTGAGGAACATAAGGCATGATGCCGACTGTCACAGTGGCAGGGCTCCTGGGCTGTCCTTGGGAGCTGAACAAGAGGGTGACAAGGCTGCTGAGCATCACCCCATTGTCGAGTACTGTGCAATGCTCCACAGTCACAGGGCACAGATGGGAACTGGCATGGCTGCGTCAATCACTCCCAGGATAACTGTAAAAATGCAGATTCCTGGGACCAACTTTTGAGATGTTCTCATTCATAAATGTTGGTGGGGAAATGGAATCCGTATTTTTGAAAAATAACACAAATAATTCTTATGTACAATGCAAACCAACAGATGCAGCCAACATTTACCAAGCCCAAGGTTCCTCTGGGAACTGTCAAAGCCTTTCACATCCTCTTGGCCAGGCACAGTGGCTCACGTCTGTAATCCCAGCACTTTGGGAGGCCAAGCAGGCGAATCACATGAGGCCAGGAGTTTGAGACCACCCTTGCCAACATGGAGAAATCCCATCTCTACTAAAAATGCAAAAAAAAAAAAAAATTAGCTGGGCATGGTGGCACACACCTGTAATCTCAGTTACTAGGGAGGCTGAGGCATGAGAATGCCTCGAACCCAGGAGATGCATGTTACAGTAAGCTAAGATCTTGCCACTGCACTCTGGCCTGGG
>NW_016107612.1:2268364-2273468 GCF_001604975.1 Cebus imitator
GTCACCCATGCTGTAGTGACATGGTGGGAACACAGCTCACTGCAGCCTCAAGCTCCTGGGCTCAAGTGATCTTCCTGCCTCAGCTTCCTGAATAGATGGGACAACAGGCACGCACTACCACACCTGGCAATTTTTTTTAAATTTTGTATAAACAGGGCCTTGTTATATGGCCCAGGCTGGTCTCAAACTCCTTGGGCATAAGCGATCATCCTGCCTTACCACCCCAAGTGCCAGATTACAGACATGAGCCACCATGCCTGGCCCTGATCTTGTTTTTACACCATAAAAACCGTCTGTTTTTATACCATAAAGACTGCCTTGACTTCAAAAAAAAATTATCCCATCTTTCATTTTGAGTTTTAAAATGCTAGAAGCTCCTGCCTCTTTTGCAAGTTTTTGGTACAGAGATGACCTATTAAGGACAAGGGAGTCTTATAAGACTCCATTATTTTTTGAGACAGGATCTTGCTCTATTACCCAGGTTAGAGTGCAGTGGTGCAATCTTAGCTCATTGCCACCTCGAACTCCTGGGCTCAAGCAATCCTCCCATCTTAGCCTCCTGAGTAACTGGGACTACAGGTACACACTACTATGCCCAGCTAAGTTTAAAAAAGATTTGTAGGCATGGAGTCTTGCTATGTTCCCCAGGCTGGCATTGAACTCCTGGCCTCAAGCAATTCTCCGGCCTAAGCCTCAAAGTGCTGGGACTACAGGTTGAGCCACGGCACCCAGACTTGCGAGACTTCTTTATACTATTTCCATGATTATAAAATCCCGGGATGGCTTTGGGCCCCGATTTCTCTCCTTCTGGCCAACATGCTTCTGTGGAATTAAGCCGTTTCAAAGACTCAAGAGTCCACATAAGTTGGAGGCAACTCCCATGGCATCTGCAGGTGCTTAACGGTTTTAGCACTTTTGTAGCAACTCTGGGATGTGGTTGGCTGGGAATAAGGAACCTCAGTCTACAGATGAGGAAACTGAGGACCAGAATGAGTAAGTGCCAGTGAGGGGATGGCAGCAATGGACCCAAACCAGATTGCCAGGTTCTGGGCCAGAGTTCTCCTCACTCTGGTGGCTGTCCTTAGGGGTTAACAGCTAGAAAGACCAAGTTTTTCAGGGCCCCTCCCAGCCATTCCCTGAGCCAGCATGCCAATTCTAGACAATCCGGCTGGGAGCTAACACAGAGTGGGGGTTGCCCTACAGGCAGCCAGTCCACCCATCAGCTCCCAGGACAAACCCCATTGGTGGCTCCTATTTGGAGGGAAGGGAAGTTTTCATCAGTGACCTGTAGGAAGCTGGTCCAAGGTTTCCAGACCCTAGGTTGGGCCTCTTTACTCACCAGACATGCAGACACATTTACCGGGGTCCATGGTCCAGGGCGTCCAAAAGGCTCTGGTGCTGTCACTGCTGGGGAAGGGAGGCTGAGTAAGCAGCAGCCAGAGGCTCCCCATTTATAGCCATGTGGGTGTATTCTGCAGCTCACCCCACCTCTCCCTGGGGCCAGACGCCCTGCACACGGCCCAGCCAGATGCCCTGGGCTAGGGGTTGGGAAGAGCAGGCAGAGGAGGGCAGAGGAAAGGCTGAGCAGTACAGTCGCTTTTCACTAGGGGTACAGGTGGCTGCACCCACCTCTTCTGCCCACCAGCCAAGGTTTCAGGGAAACCAGGCTCAGGCTCAAATGCATACATGGAGCTCCGATGGGCAGCTACATCCACCTTGTCTCCAAGTCCTATGCATTCTAGGTCTGCTATTTCTGTTCCCTCCTTCACAGGGGCTCCTCCTGCCCTGGCTCAGGGCCTCATTCTATCTCCCCTGTAGAAGCCCTTACTGTGGGCAGACAGGGGCCTCTATCCTTGGCCCTGAGCTTTGGAAGATCCCACCAAGAACCTCTACTGGCCCGTACCCTTCCCATGAGTGAGAAGGTGGAAAATTGGGGGTTGTGCCTACCCAGAGCGTGCAACCTTTCCTTCTAGACCACACACAACAAGAGAAGCAAGAAGAGACTTGGGGGAGATTTAACCACCTCTTCACTCTCCATTGTAACCCCATTCTTTGGTGTGGGCAGCTGACTATTTTTCAGTCTTTTTTCTTTTGAGTTGGGGTCACATTCTGTTGTCCAGGCTGGAGTGCAGTAGTGCAATCCTGGCTCATTGCAACCTTCACCTCCCAGGTTCAAAGGATCCTCCTACCTCAGCCTCCAGAGTAGCTGGGGCCACAAGTGCACGCCACCATATCTGGCTATTTTTTTTTTTTTTTTTTTTGTATTTTTGGTGGCAGTGGGGCTCTGCCATGGTCTTAAACTCCTGGGCTCAAGTGATCTGCCCACCTCGGCCTTCCAAAGTGCTGGGATTACAGGCGTGAGCCACTGCGCCCGGCCTACTTTTCAGTCTTTTGTAAAGTGCCCTGCAGAGGATGCAGCTTCAAGCTTCCCTGACAAGTTGCCATGCTCACCCACTCCCTATGGAGAAATTCTGGAGGTGGTGCTGATTACACATCCTCTAGGAAACCACCCCTGATTAACTGAAAGAAATCTCTCCCTCTGTGTTCCTTGGCTGATGTGTCTGTACATTTCTCACGACATTCAGTATTCGCTAAGCTCCTGCATGATTATTTGTATTCATGGCTCTTACCGTTCTCGCCCCAATCTGGGAGCTCTCCGGTGAAAAACCTATGCCTGAAGCATCTCTATACGCATTCAACGTTCTGCACGTTTAGTGGATGTTGGACGAATGGATGAATTAATCAGATGAGTAATCAAATGACTGAAGGCAGGAGTGAGAGAGTGGATATGTAAGTGAACAAATGACTGAGTAAGTGAGTGATAAGTGGACAAATGCATGAATCTCCTGTGTGTGGCTCTATGAGGACCTCTGCTGAAAAATGCTGTTGCCATTCAGAAACGCAAAAAACAGGCCTGGCCGTAAGCAGTGGAGATAATTTCTCCCAGTTCTCAGCTTGCTGGGGTCTCCATCATTCATTCATAAGGACCACCTGGGCTTCAGTCTGACCCACGAAACCACGGATTTGGGATTGAGAGCTTCCAATGAGGAGAAAGGGATGGGTCCATGGTCATCAGCAGTTCACTGTGGCAGGCATTGGGGAGGGGAGGAGAGGGCAACACTGTAGTGATCTCCAAATGGTGCCTCCCTCAAAGGAGTTCACAGCCTAGTAGGGGACATGTATTCATTCATCACCCTCCAAGGGCCAGGAACTGTGCTGGGCACTGGGAAGCCGATGGTGAGTAAAAACAGTTTATAGTTCAGAAGGTCAGGAGGACATCTCAGCCCAGGAGACCCATGACCAGGTATGGCTGCTCCCAGAGTCCTGAGGCTGATCCATCTTCCTGGGCCTGCACCCCCAGTCCAGTTCCGGCACATCTCTCATGGCAGGTCCGGCTTCCTCCACCTCTTGGGCTGCCCTCCAGCAGGTACTAATGGCTTAGAGGGTCTGGCCTAACCAAGTGAGACCAGAGAGAGGTGGGGATTTTCCTTCACCCTTATCGAAGCCATTTCTCTCCCTCCTCTACGTAGGCCAGGAATCTCCTTTTCATTGGATGAGGGACAGTGTGAAGTTGCTTAAGGCCCCAACTGAATGATAATATCAAAACCAGGTCAGACACGATGTCTCATATCTGTAACCCCAGCACCTTGGGAGGCTGAGGTGAGAGGATCGCTTGAGCCCAGGAGTTGAAGACCAGCCTAGCCTGGGCAACACAGGGAGACTCGCTTGAGCTCCGAAGCTCAGAGCTGCTTGACCTCTCTGAGGCTCAGTTTCCTTATCTCAAAATCTAGCTCATGCCATGACAACCTTACGGTACTGTTGTTGTGGAGGTTAAATGAGAGAATATATATTAAGCACTGAGTTCAAAATCTGGCGCACCAACATTATTACTGCTAATATGATGATCACGATCTGTGTCTAATAAAAATTGGTAGTTTGGTTTGGCCACCCACCCATTTGCATGTTTCAGGCTCACAGATCCCCACGTGGCTTTGCAGTCCTGAGCAGGATGCATTCATCAGCCGTAAATATTGTGGCGTTTTAGTCTCGGTGCTCCCAGCTTTTACACTCAACCTAACTTTTGGGTCCCAGGGCCAAGAGAGTATATGGCATTGTCCTTTCTGATTCTCTTTGCTGCAGTTTCTGTTTGTTTGCAGGCAAAGTTGACCTTCCACCTACAGACCCCTCTCCGGGGGGTATTTCTGGCCTTATATATAGGATTAGGCGAGAGACCTTAGGGGGTAAAATCAGAGTGGGCAGAGTGGCCTATGGGGCACCAGCTTGAATCCTAGATGATCAGCACTGGGAGAACCCTGATAAGTCAGACCCCGTGTTGTCCAAATGGAAAAGCAGGAGCCCGGAGAGACAGGGCCAGCCCCTGCCACTGAGCTTAGGTTAGTGATGGGGAATATTTGAATTAGACTTTTCAGCTTGTTGCTGGTGCTCATGCCTTACATCCAAAGCCCTCATGGCAGAATTGTTCAGTGCATTAAAGCCTCTGTGGCTTTATAAGCTGCTTATTCATTAATTTTTTATTAGAAAAAAGTTCAAACATACTAAAAAGTACAAAGAATAGTATTCCAAACACCACTGTATCCACCACCCAGAATTAACAGATGTTGACACTGCCCTATTTGCTTCAGCTCTTTTAATTATAAGAAATAGGGGCCGGGCGCGGTGGCTCATGCCTGTAATCCCAGCACTTTGGGAGGCCGAGGCAGGCGGATCACGAGGTCCAGAGATTGAGACCATCCTGGTCAACATGGTGAAACCCCGTCTCTACTAAAACTACAAAAAATTAGCTGGGCACAGTGGCGCGTGCCTGTAATCCCAGCTACTCAGGAGGCTGAGGCAGGAGAATTGTCTGAACCCAGGAGGCGGAGGCTGCGGTGAGCCGAGATCGCGCCATTGCACTCCAGCCTGGGTAAAAAGAGTGAAACTCCGTCTCAAAAAAAAAAGGAAATAAAAATTTAACAGGGCTGAGCATGGTGGCTCATGCCTGTAATCCCAGCCCTGTGGGAGGCCAGGGTGGCAGGATCGCTTGAGCTCAGGAGTTCAAGACCAGCCTGGCCAACATAGCAAGACCTTGTCTCTATTAAAAAAA